>NW_027638375.1:195000-371050 GCF_951216825.1 Electrona antarctica | reverse complement strand
ATCAGCATCAGCCCAATATCAGCATCAGCCCAATATCAGCATCAGCCCAATATCAGCATCAGCCCAATATCAGCATCAGCCCAATATCAGCATCAGCCCAATATCAGCATCAGCCCAATATCAGCATCAGCCCAATATCAGCTCAGCCCAATATCAGCATCAGCCCAATATCAGCATCAGCCCAATATCAGCATCAGCCCAATATCAGCATCAGCCCAATATCAGCATCAGCCCAATATCAGCATCAGCCCAATATCAGCATCAGCCCAATATCAGCATCAGCCCAATATCAGCATCAGCCCAATATCAGCATCAGCCCAATATCAGCATCAGCCCAATATCAGCATCAGCCCAATATCAGCATCAGCCCAATATCAGCATCAGCCCAATATCAGCATCAGCCCAATATCAGCATCAGCCCAATATCAGCATCAGCCCAATATCAGCATCAGCCCAATATCAGCATCAGCCCAATATCAGCATCAGCCCAATATCAGCATCAGCCCAATATCAGCATCAGCCCAATATCAGCATCAGCCCAATATCAGCATCAGCCCAATATCAGCATCAGCCCAATATCAGCATCAGCCCAATATCAGCATCAGCCCAATATCAGCATCAGCCCAATATCAGCATCAGCCCAATATCAGCATCAGCCCAATATCAGCATCAGCCCAATATCAGCATCAGCCCAATATCAGCATCAGCCCAATATCAGCATCAGCCCAATATCAGCATCAGCCCAATATCAGCATCAGCCCAATATCAGCATCAGCCCAATATCAGCATCAGCCCAATATCAGCATCAGCCCAATATCAGCATCAGCCCAATATCAGCATCAGCCCAATATCAGCATCAGCCCAATATCAGCATCAGCCCAATATCAGCATCAGCCCAATATCAGCATCAGCCCAATATCAGCATCAGCCCAATATCAGCATCAGCCCAATATCAGCATCAGCCCAATATCAGCATCAGCCCAATATCAGCATCAGCCCAATATCAGCATCAGCCCAATATCAGCATCAGCCCAATATCAGCATCAGCCCAATATCAGCATCAGCCCAATATCAGCATCAGCCCAATATCAGCATCAGCCCAATATCAGCATCAGCCCAATATCAGCATCAGCCCAATATCAGCATCAGCCCAATATCAGCATCAGCCCAATATCAGCATCAGCCCAATATCAGCATCAGCCCAATATCAGCATCAGCCCAATATCAGCATCAGCCCAATATCAGCATCAGCCCAATATCAGCATCAGCCCAATATCAGCATCAGCCCAATATCAGCATCAGCCCAATATCAGCATCAGCTGATATTATATCATATTGGGCTGCTTCTCTGCCCCCAGCCAAGCTTATAGGCCTGCAGAGTGTCTAGGGCTGATGCTGATATTGGGCTGATGCTGATATTGGGCTGATGCTGATATTGGGCTGATGCTGATATTGGGCTGATGCTGATATTGGGCTGATGCTGATATTGGGCTGATGCTGATATTGGGCTGATGCTGATATTGGGCTGATGCTGATATTGGGCTGATGCTGATATTGGGCTGATGCTGATATTGGGCTGATGCTGATATTGGGCTGATGCTGATATTGGGCTGATGCTGATATTGGGCTGATGCTGATATTGGGCTGATGCTGATATTGGGCTGATGCTGATATTGGGCTGATGCTGATATTGGGCTGATGCTGATATTGGGCTGATGCTGATATTGGGCTGATGCTGATATTGGGCTGATGCTGATATTGGGCTGATGCTGATATTGGGCTGATGCTGATATTGGGCTGATGCTGATATTGGGCTGATGCTGATATTGGGCTGATGCTGATATTGGGCTGATGCTGATATTGGGCTGATGCTGATATTGGGCTGATGCTGATATTGGGCTGATGCTGATATTGGGCTGATGCTGATATTGGGCTGATGCTGATATTGGGCTGATGCTGATATTGGGCTGATGCTGATATTGGGCTGATGCTGATATTGGGCTGATGCTGATATTGGGCTGATGCTGATATTGGGCTGATGCTGATATTGGGCTGATGCTGATATTGGGCTGATGCTGATATTGGGCTGATGCTGATATTGGGCTGATGCTGATATTGGGCTGATGCTGATATTGGGCTGATGCTGATATTGGGCTGATGCTGATATTGGGCTGATGCTGATATTGGGCTGATGCTGATATTGGGCTGATGCTGATATTGGGCTGATGCTGATATTGGGCTGATGCTGATATTGGGCTGATGCTGATATTGGGCTGATGCTGATATTGGGCTGATGCTGATATTGGGCTGATGCTGATATTGGGCTGATGCTGATATTGGGCTGATGCTGATATTGGGCTGATGCTGATATTGGGCTGATGCTGATATTGGGCTGATGCTGATATTGGGCTGATGCTGATATTGGGCTGATGCTGATATTGGGCTGATGCTGATATTGGGCTGATGCTGATATTGGGCTGATGCTGATATTGGGCTGATGCTGATATTGGGCTGATGCTGATATTGGGCTGATGCTGATATTGGGCTGATGCTGATATTGGGCTGATGCTGATATTGGGCTGATGCTGATATTGGGCTGATGCTGATATTGGGCTGATGCTGATATTGGGCTGATGCTGATATTGGGCTGATGCTGATATTGGGCTGATGCTGATATTGGGCTGATGCTGATATTGGGCTGATGCTGATATTGGGCTGATGCTGATATTGGGCTGATGCTGATATTGGGCTGATGCTGATATTGGGCTGATGCTGATATTGGGCTGATGCTGATATTGGGCTGATGCTGATATTGGGCTGATGCTGATATTGGGCTGATGCTGATATTGGGCTGATGCTGATATTGGGCTGATGCTGATATTGGGCTGATATTGATATTGGGCTGATATTGATATTGGGCTGATATAGGCCTGCAGAGTGTCTAGTTTTGAAGATACAGACTCTGCTAAGCAAAAGTGAACAGGGCCAAACTGGGCTTATTTCGCTGTGAAAGTGACATTTAGGCACGGACTTGGAAAACCTTGTCTGAACCCCTCCATCCTTCCTGTAGCTGCTCAGACTCTGCTTCTCTGCCCCCAGCCAAGCTTATAGGCCTGCAGAGTGTCTAGTTTTGAAGATACAGACTCTGCTAAGCAAAAGTGAACAGGGCCAAACTGGGCTTATTTCGCTGTGAAAGTGACATTTAGGCACGGAGTTGGAAAACCTTGTCTGAACCCCTCCATCCTTCCTGTAGCTGCTCAGACTCTGCTTCTCTGCCCCCAGCCAAGCTTATAGGCCTGCAGAGTGTCTAGTTTTGAAGATACAGACTCTGCTAAGCAAAAGTGAACAGGGCCAAACTGGGCTTATTTCGCTGTGAAAGTGACATTTAGGCACGGAGTTGGAAAACCTTGTCTGAACCCCTCCATCCTTCCTGTAGCTGCTCAGACTCTGCTTCTCTGCCCCCAGCCAAGCTTATAGGCCTGCAGAGTGTCTAGTTTTGAAGATACAGACTCTGCTAAGCAAAAGTGAACAGGGCCAAACTGGGCTTATTTCGCTGTGAAAGTGACATTTAGGCACGGAGTTGGAAAACCTTGTCTGAACCCCTCCATCCTTCCTGTAGCTGCTCAGACTCTGCTTCTCTGCCCCCAGCCAAGCTTATAGGCCTGCAGAGTGTCTAGTTTTGAAGATACAGACTCTGCTAAGCAAAAGTGAACAGGGCCAAACTGGGCTTATTTCGCTGTGAAAGTGACATTTAGGCACGGAGTTGGAAAACCTTGTCTGAACCCCTCCATCCTTCCTGTAGCTGCTCAGACTCTGCTTCTCTGCCCCCAGCCAAGCTTATAGGCCTGCAGAGTGTCTAGTTTTGAAGATACAGACTCTGCTAAGCAAAAGTGAACAGGGCCAAACTGGGCTTATTTCGCTGTGAAAGTGACATTTAGGCACGGAGTTGGAAAACCTTGTCTGAACCCCTCCATCCTTCCTGTAGCTGCTCAGACTCTGCTTCTCTGCCCCCAGCCAAGCTTATAGGCCTGCAGAGTGTCTAGTTTTGAAGATACAGACTCTGCTAAGCAAAAGTGAACAGGGCCAAACTGGGCTTATTTCGCTGTGAAAGTGACATTTAGGCACGGAGTTGGAAAACCTTGTCTGAACCCCTCCATCCTTCCTGTAGCTGCTCAGACTCTGCTTCTCTGCCCCCAGCCAAGCTTATAGGCCTGCAGAGTGTCTAGTTTTGAAGATACAGACTCTGCTAAGCAAAAGTGAACAGGGCCAAACTGGGCTTATTTCGCTGTGAAAGTGACATTTAGGCACGGAGTTGGAAAACCTTGTCTGAACCCCTCCATCCTTCCTGTAGCTGCTCAGACTCTGCTTCTCTGCCCCCAGCCAAGCTTATAGGCCTGCAGAGTGTCTAGTTTTGAAGATACAGACTCTGCTAAGCAAAAGTGAACAGGGCCAAACTGGGCTTATTTCGCTGTGAAAGTGACATTTAGGCACGGAGTTGGAAAACCTTGTCTGAACCCCTCCATCCTTCCTGTAGCTGCTCAGACTCTGCTTCTCTGCCCCCAGCCAAGCTTATAGGCCTGCAGAGTGTCTAGTTTTGAAGATACAGACTCTGCTAAGCAAAAGTGAACAGGGCCAAACTGGGCTTATTTCGCTGTGAAAGTGACATTTAGGCACGGAGTTGGAAAACCTTGTCTGAACCCCTCCATCCTTCCTGTAGCTGCTCAGACTCTGCTTCTCTGCCCCCAGCCAAGCTTATAGGCCTGCAGAGTGTCTAGTTTTGAAGATACAGACTCTGCTAAGCAAAAGTGAACAGGGCCAAACTGGGCTTATTTCGCTGTGAAAGTGACATTTAGGCACGGAGTTGGAAAACCTTGTCTGAACCCCTCCATCCTTCCTGTAGCTGCTCAGACTCTGCTTCTCTGCCCCCAGCCAAGCTTATAGGCCTGCAGAGTGTCTAGTTTTGAAGATACAGACTCTGCTAAGCAAAAGTGAACAGGGCCAAACTGGGCTTATTTCGCTGTGAAAGTGACATTTAGGCACGGAGTTGGAAAACCTTGTCTGAACCCCTCCATCCTTCCTGTAGCTGCTCAGACTCTGCTTCTCTGCCCCCAGCCAAGCTTATAGGCCTGCAGAGTGTCTAGTTTTGAAGATACAGACTCTGCTAAGCAAAAGTGAACAGGGCCAAACTGGGCTTATTTCGCTGTGAAAGTGACATTTAGGCACGGAGTTGGAAAACCTTGTCTGAACCCCTCCATCCTTCCTGTAGCTGCTCAGACTCTGCTTCTCTGCCCCCAGCCAAGCTTTTAGGCCTGCAGAGTGTCTAGTTTTGAAGATACAGACTCTGCTAAGCAAAAGTGAACAGGGCCAAACTGGGCTTATTTCGCTGTGAAAGTGACATTTAGGCACGGAGTTGGAAAACCTTGTCTGAACCCCTCCATCCTTCCTGTAGCTGCTCAGACTCTGCTTCTCTGCCCCCAGCCAAGCTTATAGGCCTGCAGAGTGTCTAGTTTTGAAGATACAGACTCTGCTAAGCAAAAGTGAACAGGGCCAAACTGGGCTTATTTCGCTGTGAAAGTGACATTTAGGCACGGAGTTGGAAAACCTTGTCTGAACCCCTCCATCCTTCCTGTAGCTGCTCAGACTCTGCTTCTCTGCCCCCAGCCAAGCTTATAGGCCTGCAGAGTGTCTAGTTTTGAAGATACAGACTCTGCTAAGCAAAAGTGAACAGGGCCAAACTGGGCTTATTTCGCTGTGAAAGTGACATTTAGGCACGGAGTTGGAAAACCTTGTCTGAACCCCTCCATCCTTCCTGTAGCTGCTCAGACTCTGCTTCTCTGCCCCCAGCCAAGCTTATAGGCCTGCAGAGTGTCTAGTTTTGAAGATACAGACTCTGCTAAGCAAAAGTGAACAGGGCCAAACTGGGCTTATTTCGCTGTGAAAGTGACATTTAGGCACGGAGTTGGAAAACCTTGTCTGAACCCCTCCATCCTTCCTGTAGCTGCTCAGACTCTGCTTCTCTGCCCCCAGCCAAGCTTATAGGCCTGCAGAGTGTCTAGTTTTGAAGATACAGACTCTGCTAAGCAAAAGTGAACAGGGCCAAACTGGGCTTATTTCGCTGTGAAATTTCGATGTCACTTTCACAGCGAAATAAGCCCAGTTTGGCCCTGTTCACTTTTGCTTAGCAGAGTCTGTATCTTCAAAACTAGACACTCTGCAGGCCTATAAGCTTGGCTGGGGGCAGAGAAGCAGAGTCTGAGCAGCTACAGGAAGGATGGAGGGGTTCAGACAAGGTTTTCCAACTCCGTGCCTAAATGTCACTTTCACAGCGAAATAAGCCCAGTTTGGCCCTGTTCACTTTTGCTTAGCCGAGTCTGTATCTTCAAAACTAGACACTCTGCAGGCCTATAAGCTTGGCTGGGGGCAGAGAAGCAGAGTCTGAGCAGCTACAGGAAGGATGGAGGGGTTCAGACAAGGTTTTCCAACTCCGTGCCTAAATGTCACTTTCACAGCGAAATAAGCCCAGTTTGGCCCTGTTCACTTTTGCTTAGCAGAGTCTGTATCTTCAAAACTAGACACTCTGCAGGCCTATAAGCTTGGCTGGGGGCAGAGAAGCAGAGTCTGAGCAGCTACAGGAAGGATGGAGGGGTTCAGACAAGGTTTTCCAACTCCGTGCCTAAATGTCACTTTCACAGCGAAATAAGCCCAGTTTGGCCCTGTTCACTTTTGCTTAGCAGAGTCTGTATCTTCAAAACTAGACACTCTGCAGGCCTATAAGCTTGGCTGGGGGCAGAGAAGCAGAGTCTGAGCAGCTACAGGAAGGATGGAGGGGTTCAGACAAGGTTTTCCAACTCCGTGCCTAAATGTCACTTTCACAGCGAAATAAGCCCAGTTTGGCCCTGTTCACTTTTGCTTAGCAGAGTCTGTATCTTCAAAACTAGACACTCTGCAGGCCTATAAGCTTGGCTGGGGGCAGAGAAGCAGAGTCTGAGCAGCTACAGGAAGGATGGAGGGGTTCAGACAAGGTTTTCCAACTCCGTGCCTAAATGTCACTTTCACAGCGAAATAAGCCCAGTTTGGCCCTGTTCACTTTTGCTTAGCAGAGTCTGTATCTTCAAAACTAGACACTCTGCAGGCCTATAAGCTTGGCTGGGGGCAGAGAAGCAGAGTCTGAGCAGCTACAGGAAGGATGGAGGGGTTCAGACAAGGTTTTCCAACTCCGTGCCTAAATGTCACTTTCACAGCGAAATAAGCCCAGTTTGGCCCTGTTCACTTTTGCTTAGCAGAGTCTGTATCTTCAAAACTAGACACTCTGCAGGCCTATAAGCTTGGCTGGGGGCAGAGAAGCAGAGTCTGAGCAGCTACAGGAAGGATGGAGGGGTTCAGACAAGGTTTTCCAACTCCGTGCCTAAATGTCACTTTCACAGCGAAATAAGCCCAGTTTGGCCCTGTTCACTTTTGCTTAGCAGAGTCTGTATCTTCAAAACTAGACACTCTGCAGGCCTATAAGCTTGGCTGGGGGCAGAGAAGCAGAGTCTGAGCAGCTACAGGAAGGATGGAGGGGTTCAGACAAGGTTTTCCAACTCCGTGCCTAAATGTCACTTTCACAGCGAAATAAGCCCAGTTTGGCCCTGTTCACTTTTGCTTAGCAGAGTCTGTATCTTCAAAACTAGACACTCTGCAGGCCTATAAGCTTGGCTGGGGGCAGAGAAGCAGAGTCTGAGCAGCTACAGGAAGGATGGAGGGGTTCAGACAAGGTTTTCCAACTCCGTGCCTAAATGTCACTTTCACAGCGAAATAAGCCCAGTTTGGCCCTGTTCACTTTTGCTTAGCAGAGTCTGTATCTTCAAAACTAGACACTCTGCAGGCCTATAAGCTTGGCTGGGGGCAGAGAAGCAGAGTCTGAGCAGCTACAGGAAGGATGGAGGGGTTCAGACAAGGTTTTCCAACTCCGTGCCTAAATGTCACTTTCACAGCGAAATAAGCCCAGTTTGGCCCTGTTCACTTTTGCTTAGCAGAGTCTGTATCTTCAAAACTAGACACTCTGCAGGCCTATAAGCTTGGCTGGGGGCAGAGAAGCAGAGTCTGAGCAGCTACAGGAAGGATGGAGGGGTTCAGACAAGGTTTTCCAACTCCGTGCCTAAATGTCACTTTCACAGCGAAATAAGCCCAGTTTGGCCCTGTTCACTTTTGCTTAGCAGAGTCTGTATCTTCAAAACTAGACACTCTGCAGGCCTATAAGCTTGGCTGGGGGCAGAGAAGCAGAGTCTGAGCAGCTACAGGAAGGATGGAGGGGTTCAGACAAGGTTTTCCAACTCCGTGCCTAAATGTCACTTTCACAGCGAAATAAGCCCAGTTTGGCCCTGTTCACTTTTGCTTAGCAGAGTCTGTATCTTCAAAACTAGACACTCTGCAGGCCTATAAGCTTGGCTGGGGGCAGAGAAGCAGAGTCTGAGCAGCTACAGGAAGGATGGAGGGGTTCAGACAAGGTTTTCCAAGTCCGTGCCTAAATCTCACTTTCACAGCGAAATAAGCCCAGTTTGGCCCTGTTCACTTTTGCTTAGCAGAGTCTGTATCTTCAAAACTAGACACTCTGCAGGCCTATATCAGCCCAATATCAATATCAGCCCAATATCAATATCAGCCCAATATCAGCATCAGCCCAATATCAGCATCAGCCCAATATCAGCATCAGCCCAATATCAGCATCAGCCCAATATCAGCATCAGCCCAATATCAGCATCAGCCCAATATCAGCATCAGCCCAATATCAGCATCAGCCCAATATCAGCATCAGCCCAATATCAGCATCAGCCCAATATCAGCATCAGCCCAATATCAGCATCAGCCCAATATCAGCATCAGCCCAATATCAGCATCAGCCCAATATCAGCATCAGCCCAATATCAGCATCAGCCCAATATCAGCATCAGCCCAATATCAGCATCAGCCCAATATCAGCATCAGCCCAATATCAGCATCAGCCCAATATCAGCATCAGCCCAATATCAGCATCAGCCCAATATCAGCATCAGCCCAATATCAGCATCAGCCCAATATCAGCATCAGCCCAATATCAGCATCAGCCCAATATCAGCATCAGCCCAATATCAGCATCAGCCCAATATCAGCATCAGCCCAATATCAGCATCAGCCCAATATCAGCATCAGCCCAATATCAGCATCAGCCCAATATCAGCATCAGCCCAATATCAGCATCAGCCCAATATCAGCATCAGCCCAATATCAGCATCAGCCCAATATCAGCATCAGCCCAATATCAGCATCAGCCCAATATCAGCATCAGCCCAATATCAGCATCAGCCCAATATCAGCATCAGCCCAATATCAGCATCAGCCCAATATCAGCATCAGCCCAATATCAGCATCAGCCCAATATCAGCATCAGCCCAATATCAGCATCAGCCCAATATCAGCATCAGCCCAATATCAGCATCAGCCCAATATCAGCATCAGCCCAATATCAGCATCAGCCCAATATCAGCATCAGCCCAATATCAGCATCAGCCCAATATCAGCATCAGCCCAATATCAGCATCAGCCCAATATCAGCATCAGCCCAATATCAGCATCAGCCCAATATCAGCATCAGCCCAATATCAGCATCAGCCCAATATCAGCATCAGCCCAATATCAGCATCAGCCCAATATCAGCATCAGCCCAATATCAGCATCAGCCCAATATCAGCATCAGCCCAATATCAGCATCAGCCCAATATCAGCATCAGCCCAATATCAGCATCAGCCCAATATCAGCATCAGCCCAATATCAGCATCAGCCCAATATCAGCATCAGCCCAATATCAGCATCAGCCCAATATCAGCATCAGCCCAATATCAGCATCAGCCCAATATCAGCATCAGCCCAATATCAGCATCAGCCCAATATCAGCATCAGCCCAATATCAGCATCAGCCCAATATCAGCATCAGCCCAATATCAGCATCAGCCCAATATCAGCATCAGCCCAATATCAGCATCAGCCCAATATCAGCATCAGCTGATATTATATCATATTGGGCTGCTTCTCTGCCCCAGCCAAGCTTATAGGCCTGCAGAGTGTCTAGGGCTGATGCTGATATTGGGCTGATGCTGATATTGGGCTGATGCTGATATTGGGCTGATGCTGATATTGGGCTGATGCTGATATTGGGCTGATGCTGATATTGGGCTGATGCTGATATTGGGCTGATGCTGATATTGGGCTGATGCTGATATTGGGCTGATGCTGATATTGGGCTGATGCTGATATTGGGCTGATGCTGATATTGGGCTGATGCTGATATTGGGCTGATGCTGATATTGGGCTGATGCTGATATTGGGCTGATGCTGATATTGGGCTGATGCTGATATTGGGCTGATGCTGATATTGGGCTGATGCTGATATTGGGCTGATGCTGATATTGGGCTGATGCTGATATTGGGCTGATGCTGATATTGGGCTGATGCTGATATTGGGCTGATGCTGATATTGGGCTGATGCTGATATTGGGCTGATGCTGATATTGGGCTGATGCTGATATTGGGCTGATGCTGATATTGGGCTGATGCTGATATTGGGCTGATGCTGATATTGGGCTGATGCTGATATTGGGCTGATGCTGATATTGGGCTGATGCTGATATTGGGCTGATGCTGATATTGGGCTGATGCTGATATTGGGCTGATGCTGATATTGGGCTGATGCTGATATTGGGCTGATGCTGATATTGGGCTGATGCTGATATTGGGCTGATGCTGATATTGGGCTGATGCTGATATTGGGCTGATGCTGATATTGGGCTGATGCTGATATTGGGCTGATGCTGATATTGGGCTGATGCTGATATTGGGCTGATGCTGATATTGGGCTGATGCTGATATTGGGCTGATGCTGATATTGGGCTGATGCTGATATTGGGCTGATGCTGATATTGGGCTGATGCTGATATTGGGCTGATGCTGATATTGGGCTGATGCTGATATTGGGCTGATGCTGATATTGGGCTGATGCTGATATTGGGCTGATGCTGATATTGGGCTGATGCTGATATTGGGCTGATGCTGATATTGGGCTGATGCTGATATTGGGCTGATGCTGATATTGGGCTGATGCTGATATTGGGCTGATGCTGATATTGGGCTGATGCTGATATTGGGCTGATGCTGATATTGGGCTGATGCTGATATTGGGCTGATGCTGATATTGGGCTGATGCTGATATTGGGCTGATGCTGATATTGGGCTGATGCTGATATTGGGCTGATGCTGATATTGGGCTGATGCTGATATTGGGCTGATGCTGATATTGGGCTGATGCTGATATTGGGCTGATGCTGATATTGGGCTGATGCTGATATTGGGCTGATGCTGATATTGGGCTGATGCTGATATTGGGCTGATGCTGATATTGGGCTGATGCTGATATTGGGCTGATGCTGATATTGGGCTGATGCTGATATTGGGCTGATGCTGATATTGGGCTGATGCTGATATTGGGCTGATGCTGATATTGGGCTGATGCTGATATTGGGCTGATGCTGATATTGGGCTGATGCTGATATTGGGCTGATATTGATATTGGGCTGATATTGATATTGGGCTGATATAGGCCTGCAGAGTGTCTAGTTTTGAAGATACAGACTCTGCTAAGCAAAAGTGAACAGGGCCAAACTGGGCTTATTTCGCTGTGAAAGTGAGATTTAGGCACGGACTTGGAAAACCTTGTCTGAACCCCTCCATCCTTCCTGTAGCTGCTCAGACTCTGCTTATCTGCCCCCAGCCAAGCTTATAGGCCTGCAGAGTGTCTAGTTTTGAAGATACAGACTCTGCTAAGCAAAAGTGAACAGGGCCAAACTGGGCTTATTTCGCTGTGAAAGTGACATTTAGGCACGGAGTTGGAAAACCTTGTCTGAACCCCTCCATCCTTCCTGTAGCTGCTCAGACTCTGCTTCTCTGCCCCCAGCCAAGCTTATAGGCCTGCAGAGTGTCTAGTTTTGAAGATACAGACTCTGCTAAGCAAAAGTGAACAGGGCCAAACTGGGCTTATTTCGCTGTGAAAGTGACATTTAGGCACGGAGTTGGAAAACCTTGTCTGAACCCCTCCATCCTTCCTGTAGCTGCTCAGACTCTGCTTCTCTGCCCCCAGCCAAGCTTATAGGCCTGCAGAGTGTCTAGTTTTGAAGATACAGACTCTGCTAAGCAAAAGTGAACAGGGCCAAACTGGGCTTATTTCGCTGTGAAAGTGACATTTAGGCACGGAGTTGGAAAACCTTGTCTGAACCCCTCCATCCTTCCTGTAGCTGCTCAGACTCTGCTTCTCTGCCCCCAGCCAAGCTTATAGGCCTGCAGAGTGTCTAGTTTTGAAGATACAGACTCTGCTAAGCAAAAGTGAACAGGGCCAAACTGGGCTTATTTCGCTGTGAAAGTGACATTTAGGCACGGAGTTGGAAAACCTTGTCTGAACCCCTCCATCCTTCCTGTAGCTGCTCAGACTCTGCTTCTCTGCCCCCAGCCAAGCTTATAGGCCTGCAGAGTGTCTAGTTTTGAAGATACAGACTCTGCTAAGCAAAAGTGAACAGGGCCAAACTGGGCTTATTTCGCTGTGAAAGTGACATTTAGGCACGGAGTTGGAAAACCTTGTCTGAACCCCTCCATCCTTCCTGTAGCTGCTCAGACTCTGCTTCTCTGCCCCCAGCCAAGCTTATAGGCCTGCAGAGTGTCTAGTTTTGAAGATACAGACTCTGCTAAGCAAAAGTGAACAGGGCCAAACTGGGCTTATTTCGCTGTGAAAGTGACATTTAGGCACGGAGTTGGAAAACCTTGTCTGAACCCCTCCATCCTTCCTGTAGCTGCTCAGACTCTGCTTCTCTGCCCCCAGCCAAGCTTATAGGCCTGCAGAGTGTCTAGTTTTGAAGATACAGACTCTGCTAAGCAAAAGTGAACAGGGCCAAACTGGGCTTATTTCGCTGTGAAAGTGACATTTAGGCACGGAGTTGGAAAACCTTGTCTGAACCCCTCCATCCTTCCTGTAGCTGCTCAGACTCTGCTTCTCTGCCCCCAGCCAAGCTTATAGGCCTGCAGAGTGTCTAGTTTTGAAGATACAGACTCTGCTAAGCAAAAGTGAACAGGGCCAAACTGGGCTTATTTCGCTGTGAAAGTGACATTTAGGCACGGAGTTGGAAAACCTTGTCTGAACCCCTCCATCCTTCCTGTAGCTGCTCAGACTCTGCTTCTCTGCCCCCAGCCAAGCTTATAGGCCTGCAGAGTGTCTAGTTTTGAAGATACAGACTCTGCTAAGCAAAAGTGAACAGGGCCAAACTGGGCTTATTTCGCTGTGAAAGTGACATTTAGGCACGGAGTTGGAAAACCTTGTCTGAACCCCTCCATCCTTCCTGTAGCTGCTCAGACTCTGCTTCTCTGCCCCCAGCCAAGCTTATAGGCCTGCAGAGTGTCTAGTTTTGAAGATACAGACTCTGCTAAGCAAAAGTGAACAGGGCCAAACTGGGCTTATTTCGCTGTGAAAGTGACATTTAGGCACGGAGTTGGAAAACCTTGTCTGAACCCCTCCATCCTTCCTGTAGCTGCTCAGACTCTGCTTCTCTGCCCCCAGCCAAGCTTATAGGCCTGCAGAGTGTCTAGTTTTGAAGATACAGACTCTGCTAAGCAAAAGTGAACAGGGCCAAACTGGGCTTATTTCGCTGTGAAAGTGACATTTAGGCACGGAGTTGGAAAACCTTGTCTGAACCCCTCCATCCTTCCTGTAGCTGCTCAGACTCTGCTTCTCTGCCCCCAGCCAAGCTTATAGGCCTGCAGAGTGTCTAGTTTTGAAGATACAGACTCTGCTAAGCAAAAGTGAACAGGGCCAAACTGGGCTTATTTCGCTGTGAAAGTGACATTTAGGCACGGAGTTGGAAAACCTTGTCTGAACCCCTCCATCCTTCCTGTAGCTGCTCAGACTCTGCTTCTCTGCCCCCAGCCAAGCTTATAGGCCTGCAGAGTGTCTAGTTTTGAAGATACAGACTCTGCTAAGCAAAAGTGAACAGGGCCAAACTGGGCTTATTTCGCTGTGAAAGTGACATCGAAATTTCACAGCGAAATAAGCCCAGTTTGGCCCTGTTCACTTTTGCTTAGCAGAGTCTGTATCTTCAAAACTAGACACTCTGCAGGCCTATAAGCTTGGCTGGGGGCAGAGAAGCAGAGTCTGAGCAGCTACAGGAAGGATGGAGGGGTTCAGACAAGGTTTTCCAACTCCGTGCCTAAATGTCACTTTCACAGCGAAATAAGCCCAGTTTGGCCCTGTTCACTTTTGCTTAGCAGAGTCTGTATCTTCAAAACTAGACACTCTGCAGGCCTATAAGCTTGGCTGGGGGCAGAGAAGCAGAGTCTGAGCAGCTACAGGAAGGATGGAGGGGTTCAGACAAGGTTTTCCAACTCCGTGCCTAAATGTCACTTTCACAGCGAAATAAGCCCAGTTTGGCCCTGTTCACTTTTGCTTAGCAGAGTCTGTATCTTCAAAACTAGACACTCTGCAGGCCTATAAGCTTGGCTGGGGGCAGAGAAGCAGAGTCTGAGCAGCTACAGGAAGGATGGAGGGGTTCAGACAAGGTTTTCCAACTCCGTGCCTAAATGTCACTTTCACAGCGAAATAAGCCCAGTTTGGCCCTGTTCACTTTTGCTTAGCAGAGTCTGTATCTTCAAAACTAGACACTCTGCAGGCCTATAAGCTTGGCTGGGGGCAGAGAAGCAGAGTCTGAGCAGCTACAGGAAGGATGGAGGGGTTCAGACAAGGTTTTCCAACTCCGTGCCTAAATGTCACTTTCACAGCGAAATAAGCCCAGTTTGGCCCTGTTCACTTTTGCTTAGCAGAGTCTGTATCTTCAAAACTAGACACTCTGCAGGCCTATAAGCTTGGCTGGGGGCAGAGAAGCAGAGTCTGAGCAGCTACAGGAAGGATGGAGGGGTTCAGACAAGGTTTTCCAACTCCGTGCCTAAATGTCACTTTCACAGCGAAATAAGCCCAGTTTGGCCCTGTTCACTTTTGCTTAGCAGAGTCTGTATCTTCAAAACTAGACACTCTGCAGGCCTATAAGCTTGGCTGGGGGCAGAGAAGCAGAGTCTGAGCAGCTACAGGAAGGATGGAGGGGTTCAGACAAGGTTTTCCAACTCCGTGCCTAAATGTCACTTTCACAGCGAAATAAGCCCAGTTTGGCCCTGTTCACTTTTGCTTAGCAGAGTCTGTATCTTCAAAACTAGACACTCTGCAGGCCTATAAGCTTGGCTGGGGGCAGAGAAGCAGAGTCTGAGCAGCTACAGGAAGGATGGAGGGGTTCAGACAAGGTTTTCCAACTCCGTGCCTAAATGTCACTTTCACAGCGAAATAAGCCCAGTTTGGCCCTGTTCACTTTTGCTTAGCAGAGTCTGTATCTTCAAAACTAGACACTCTGCAGGCCTATAAGCTTGGCTGGGGGCAGAGAAGCAGAGTCTGAGCAGCTACAGGAAGGATGGAGGGGTTCAGACAAGGTTTTCCAACTCCGTGCCTAAATGTCACTTTCACAGCGAAATAAGCCCAGTTTGGCCCTGTTCACTTTTGCTTAGCAGAGTCTGTATCTTCAAAACTAGACACTCTGCAGGCCTATAAGCTTGGCTGGGGGCAGAGAAGCAGAGTCTGAGCAGCTACAGGAAGGATGGAGGGGTTCAGACAAGGTTTTCCAACTCCGTGCCTAAATGTCACTTTCACAGCGAAATAAGCCCAGTTTGGCCCTGTTCACTTTTGCTTAGCAGAGTCTGTATCTTCAAAACTAGACACTCTGCAGGCCTATAAGCTTGGCTGGGGGCAGAGAAGCAGAGTCTGAGCAGCTACAGGAAGGATGGAGGGGTTCAGACAAGGTTTTCCAACTCCGTGCCTAAATGTCACTTTCACAGCGAAATAAGCCCAGTTTGGCCCTGTTCACTTTTGCTTAGCAGAGTCTGTATCTTCAAAACTAGACACTCTGCAGGCCTATAAGCTTGGCTGGGGGCAGAGAAGCAGAGTCTGAGCAGCTACAGGAAGGATGGAGGGGTTCAGACAAGGTTTTCCAACTCCGTGCCTAAATGTCACTTTCACAGCGAAATAAGCCCAGTTTGGCCCTGTTCACTTTTGCTTAGCAGAGTCTGTATCTTCAAAACTAGACACTCTGCAGGCCTATAAGCTTGGCTGGGGGCAGAGAAGCAGAGTCTGAGCAGCTACAGGAAGGATGGAGGGGTTCAGACAAGGTTTTCCAACTCCGTGCCTAAATGTCACTTTCACAGCGAAATAAGCCCAGTTTGGCCCTGTTCACTTTTGCTTAGCAGAGTCTGTATCTTCAAAACTAGACACTCTGCAGGCCTATAAGCTTGGCTGGGGGCAGAGAAGCAGAGTCTGAGCAGCTACAGGAAGGATGGAGGGGTTCAGACAAGGTTTTCCAACTCCGTGCCTAAATGTCACTTTCACAGCGAAATAAGCCCAGTTTGGCCCTGTTCACTTTTGCTTAGCAGAGTCTGTATCTTCAAAACTAGACACTCTGCAGGCCTATAAGCTTGGCTGGGGGCAGAGAAGCAGAGTCTGAGCAGCTACAGGAAGGATGGAGGGGTTCAGACAAGGTTTTCCAACTCCGTGCCTAAATGTCACTTTCACAGCGAAATAAGCCCAGTTTGGCCCTGTTCACTTTTGCTTAGCAGAGTCTGTATCTTCAAAACTAGACACTCTGCAGGCCTATAAGCTTGGCTGGGGGCAGAGAAGCAGAGTCTGAGCAGCTACAGGAAGGATGGAGGGGTTCAGACAAGGTTTTCCAACTCCGTGCCTAAATGTCACTTTCACAGCGAAATAAGCCCAGTTTGGCCCTGTTCACTTTTGCTTAGCAGAGTCTGTATCTTCAAAACTAGACACTCTGCAGGCCTATAAGCTTGGCTGGGGGCAGAGAAGCAGAGTCTGAGCAGCTACAGGAAGGATGGAGGGGTTCAGACAAGGTTTTCCAACTCCGTGCCTAAATGTCACTTTCACAGCGAAATAAGCCCAGTTTGGCCCTGTTCACTTTTGCTTAGCAGAGTCTGTATCTTCAAAACTAGACACTCTGCAGGCCTATAAGCTTGGCTGGGGGCAGAGAAGCAGAGTCTGAGCAGCTACAGGAAGGATGGAGGGGTTCAGACAAGGTTTTCCAAGTCCGTGCCTAAATGTCACTTTCACAGCGAAATAAGCCCAGTTTGGCCCTGTTCACTTTTGCTTAGCAGAGTCTGTATCTTCAAAACTAGACACTCTGCAGGCCTATATCAGCCCAATATCAATATCAGCCCAATATCAATATCAGCCCAATATCAGCATCAGCCCCAATATCAGCATCAGCCCAATATCAGCATCAGCCCAATATCAGCATCAGCCCAATATCAGCATCAGCCCAATATCAGCATCAGCCCAATATCAGCATCAGCCCAATATCAGCATCAGCCCAATATCAGCATCAGCCCAATATCAGCATCAGCCCAATATCAGCATCAGCCCAATATCAGCATCAGCCCAATATCAGCATCAGCCCAATATCAGCATCAGCCCAATATCAGCATCAGCCCAATATCAGCATCAGCCCAATATCAGCATCAGCCCAATATCAGCATCAGCCCAATATCAGCATCAGCCCAATATCAGCATCAGCCCAATATCAGCATCAGCCCAATATCAGCATCAGCCCAATATCAGCATCAGCACCAATATCAGCATCAGCCCAATATCAGCATCAGCCCAATATCAGCATCAGCCCAATATCAGCATCAGCCCAATATCAGCATCAGCCCAATATCAGCATCAGCCCAATATCAGCATCAGCCCAATATCAGCATCAGCCCAATATCAGCATCAGCCCAATATCAGCATCAGCCCAATATCAGCATCAGCCCAATATCAGCATCAGCCCAATATCAGCATCAGCCCAATATCAGCATCAGCCCAATATCAGCATCAGCCCAATATCAGCATCAGCCCAATATCAGCATCAGCCCAATATCAGCATCAGCCCAATATCAGCATCAGCCCAATATCAGCATCAGCCCAATATCAGCATCAGCCCCAATATCAGCATCAGCCCAATATCAGCATCAGCCCAATATCAGCATCAGCCCAATATCAGCATCAGCCCAATATCAGCATCAGCCCAATATCAGCATCAGCCCAATATCAGCATCAGCCCAATATCAGCATCAGCCCAATATCAGCATCAGCCCAATATCAGCATCAGCCCAATATCAGCATCAGCCCAATATCAGCATCAGCCCAATATCAGCATCAGCCCAATATCAGCATCAGCCCAATATCAGCATCAGCCCAATATCAGCATCAGCCCAATATCAGCATCAGCCCAATATCAGCATCAGCCCAATATCAGCATCAGCCCAATATCAGCATCAGCCCAATATCAGCATCAGCCCAATATCAGCATCAGCCCAATATCAGCATCAGCCCAATATCAGCATCAGCCCAATATCAGCATCAGCCCAATATCAGCATCAGCCCAATATCAGCATCAGCCCCAATATCAGCATCAGCCCAATATCAGCATCAGCCCAATATCAGCATCAGCCCAATATCAGCATCAGCCCAATATCAGCATCAGCCCAATATCAGCATCAGCCCAATATCAGCATCAGCCCAATATCAGCATCAGCCCAATATCAGCATCAGCCCAATATCAGCATCAGCCCAATATCAGCATCAGCCCAATATCAGCATCAGCCCAATATCAGCATCAGCCCAATATCAGCATCAGCCCAATATCAGCATCAGCCCAATATCAGCATCAGCCCAATATCAGCATCAGCCCAATATCAGCATCAGCCCAATATCAGCATCAGCCCAATATCAGCATCAGCCCAATATCAGCATCAGCCCAATATCAGCATCAGCCCAATATCAGCATCAGCCCAATATCAGCATCAGCCCAATATCAGCATCAGCCCAATATCAGCATCAGCCCAATATCAGCATCAGCCCAATATCAGCATCAGCCCAATATCAGCATCAGCCAATATCAGCATCAGCCCAATATCAGCATCAGCCCAATATCAGCATCAGCCCAATATCAGCATCAGCCCAATATCAGCATCAGCCCAATATCAGCATCAGCCCAATATCAGCATCAGCCCAATATCAGCATCAGCCCAATATCAGCATCAGCCCAATATCAGCATCAGCCCAATATCAGCATCAGCCCAATATCAGCATCAGCCCAATATCAGCATCAGCCCAATATCAGCATCAGCCCAATATCAGCATCAGCCCAATATCAGCATCAGCCCAATATCAGCATCAGCCCAATATCAGCATCAGCTGATATTATATCATATTGGGCTGCTTCTCTGCCCCCAGCCAAGCTTATAGGCCTGCAGAGTGTCTAGGGCTGATGCTGATATTGGGCTGATGCTGATATTGGGCTGATGCTGATATTGGGCTGATGCTGATATTGGGCTGATGCTGATATTGGGCTGATGCTGATATTGGGCTGATGCTGATATTGGGCTGATGCTGATATTGGGCTGATGCTGATATTGGGCTGATGCTGATATTGGGCTGATGCTGATATTGGGCTGATGCTGATATTGGGCTGATGCTGATATTGGGCTGATGCTGATATTGGGCTGATGCTGATATTGGGTTGATGCTGATATTGGGCTGATGCTGATATTGGGCTGATGCTGATATTGGGCTGATGCTGATATTGGGCTGATGCTGATATTGGGCTGATGCTGATATTGGGCTGATGCTGATATTGGGCTGATGCTGATATTGGGCTGATGCTGATATTGGGCTGATGCTGATATTGGGCTGATGCTGATATTGGGCTGATGCTGATATTGGGCTGATGCTGATATTGGGCTGATGCTGATATTGGGCTGATGCTGATATTGGGCTGATGCTGATATTGGGCTGATGCTGATATTGGGCTGATGCTGATATTGGGCTGATGCTGATATTGGGCTGATGATGCTGATATTGGGCTGATGCTGATATTGGGCTGATGCTGATATTGGGCTGATGCTGATATTGGGCTGATGCTGATATTGGGCTGATGCTGATATTGGGCTGCTGAATTGGGCTGATGCTGATATTGGGCTGATGCTGATATTGGGCTGATGCTGATATTGGGCTGATGCTGATATTGGGCTGATGCTGATATTGGGCTGATGCTGATATTGGGCTGATGCTGATATTGGGCTGATGCTGATATTGGGCTGATGCTGATATTGGGCTGATGCTGATATTGGGCTGATGCTGATATTGGGCTGATGCTGATATTGGGCTGATGCTGATATTGGGCTGATGCTGATATTGGGCTGATGCTGATATTGGGCTGATGCTGATATTGGGCTGATGCTGATATTGGGCTGATGCTGATATTGGGCTGATGCTGATATTGGGCTGATGCTGATATTGGGCTGATGCTGATATTGGGCTGATGCTGATATTGGGCTGATGCTGATATTGGGGCTGATGCTGATATTGGGCTGATGCTGATATTGGGCTGATGCTGATATTGGGCTGATGCTGATATTGGAAACCTTGTCTGAACCCCTCCATCCTTCCTGTAGCTGCTCAGACTCTGCTTCTCTGCCCCCAGCCAAGCTTATAGGCCTGCAGAGTGTCTAGTTTTGAAGATACAGACTCTGCTAAGCAAAGTGAACAGGGCCAAACTGGGCTTATTTCGCTGTGAAAGTGACATTTAGGCACGGAGTTGGAAAACCTTGTCTGAACCCCTCCATCCTTCCTGTAGCTGCTCAGACTCTGCTTCTCTGCCCCCAGCCAAGCTTATAGGCCTGCAGAGTGTCTAGTTTTGAAGATACAGACTCTGCTAAGCAAAAGTGAACAGGGCCAAACTGGGCTTATTTCGCTGTGAAAGTGACATTTAGGCACGGAGTTGGAAAACCTTGTCTGAACCCCTCCATCCTTCCTGTAGCTGCTCAGACTCTGCTTCTCTGCCCCCAGCCAAGCTTATAGGCCTGCAGAGTGTCTAGTTTTGAAGATACAGACTCTGCTAAGCAAAAGTGAACAGGGCCAAACTGGGCTTATTTCGCTGTGAAAGTGACATTTAGGCACGGAGTTGGAAAACCTTGTCTGAACCCCTCCATCCTTCCTGTAGCTGCTCAGACTCTGCTTCTCTGCCCCCAGCCAAGCTTATAGGCCTGCAGAGTGTCTAGTTTTGAAGATACAGACTCTGCTAAGCAAAAGTGAACAGGGCCAAACTGGGCTTATTTTCGCTGTGAAAGTGACATTTAGGCACGGAGTTGGAAAACCTTGTCTGAACCCCTCCATCCTTCCTGTAGCTGCTCAGACTCTGCTTCTCTGCCCCCAGCCAAGCTTATAGGCCTGCAGAGTGTCTAGTTTTGAAGATACAGACTCTGCTAAGCAAAAGTGAACAGGGCCAAACTGGGCTTATTTCGCTGTGAAAGTGACATTTAGGCACGGAGTTGGAAAACCTTGTCTGAACCCCTCCATCCTTCCTGTAGCTGCTCAGACTCTGCTTCTCTGCCCCCAGCCAAGCTTATAGGCCTGCAGAGTGTCTAGTTTTGAAGATACAGACTCTGCTAAGCAAAAGTGAACAGGGCCAAACTGGGCTTATTTCGCTGTGAAAGTGACATTTAGGCACGGAGTTGGAAAACCTTGTCTGAACCCCTCCATCCTTCCTGTAGCTGCTCAGACTCTGCTTCTCTGCCCCCAGCCAAGCTTATAGGCCTGCAGAGTGTCTAGTTTTGAAGATACAGACTCTGCTAAGCAAAAGTGAACAGGGCCAACTGGGCTTATTTCGCTGTGAAAGTGACATTTAGGCACGGAGTTGGAAAACCTTGTCTGAACCCCTCCATCCTTCCTGTAGCTGCTCAGACTCTGCTTCTCTGCCCCCAGCCAAGCTTATAGGCCTGCAGAGTGTCTAGTTTTGAAGATACAGACTCTGCTAAGCAAAAGTGAACAGGGCCAAACTGGGCTTATTTCGCTGTGAAAGTGACATTTAGGCACGGAGTTGGAAAACCTTGTCTGAACCCCTCCATCCTTCCTGTAGCTGCTCAGACCTCTGGCTTCTCTGCCCCCAGCCAAGCTTATAGGCCTGCAGAGTGTCTAGTTTTGAAGATACAGACTCTGCTAAGCAAAAGTGACAGGGCCAAACTGGGCTTATTTCGCTGTGAAAGTGACATTTAGGCACGGAGTTGGGAAAACCTTGTCTGAACCCCTCCATCCTTCCTGTAGCTGCTCAGACGCTTCTCTGCCCCCAGCCAAGCTTATAGGCCTGCAGAGTGTCTAGTTTTGAAGATACAGACTCTGCTAAGCAAAAGTGAACAGGGCCAAACTGGGCTTATTTCGCTGTGAAAGTGACATTTAGGCACGGAGTTGGAAAACCTTGTCTGAACCCCTCCATCCTTCCTGTAGCTGCTCAGACTCTGCTTCTCTGCCCCCAGCCAAGCTTATAGGCCTGCAGAGTGTCTAGTTTTGAAGATACAGACTCTGCTAAGCAAAAGTGAACAGGGCCAAACTGGGCTTATTTCGCTGTGAAAGTGACATTTAGGCACGGAGTTGGAAAACCTTGTCTGAACCCCTCCATCCTTCCTGTAGCTGCTCAGACTCTGCTTCTCTGCCCCCAGCCAAGCTTATAGGCCTGCAGAGTGTCTAGTTTTGAAGATACAGACTCTGCTAAGCAAAAGTGAACAGGGCCAAACTGGGCTTATTTCGCTGTGAAAGTGACATTTAGGCACGGAGTTGGAAAACCTTGTCTGAACCCCTCCATCCTTCCTGTAGCTGCTCAGACTCTGCTTCTCTGCCCCCAGCCAAGCTTATAGGCCTGCAGAGTGTCTAGTTTTGAAGATACAGACTCTGCTAAGCAAAAGTGAACAGGGCCAAACTGGGCTTATTTCGCTGTGAAAGTGACATTTAGGCACGGAGTTGGAAAACCTTGTCTGAACCCCTCCATCCTTCCTGTAGCTGCTCAGACTCTGCTTCTCTGCCCCCAGCCAAGCTTATAGGCCTGCAGAGTGTCTAGTTTTGAAGATACAGACTCTGCTAAGCAAAAGTGAACAGGGCCAAACTGGGCTTATTTCGCTGTGAAAGTGACATTTAGGCACGGAGTTGGAAAACCTTGTCTGAACCCCTCCATCCTTCCTGTAGCTGCTCAGACTCTGCTTCTCTGCCCCCAGCCAAGCTTATAGGCCTGCAGAGTGTCTAGTTTTGAAGATACAGACTCTGCTAAGCAAAAGTGAACAGGGCCAAACTGGGCTTATTTCGCTGTGAAAGTGACATTTAGGCACGGAGTTGGAAAACCTTGTCTGAACCCCTCCATCCTTCCTGTAGCTGCTCAGACTCTGCTTCTCTGCCCCCAGCCAAGCTTATAGGCCTGCAGAGTGTCTAGTTTTGAAGATACAGACTCTGCTAAGCAAAAGTGAACAGGGCCAAACTGGGCTTATTTCGCTGTGAAAGTGACATTTAGGCACGGAGTTGGAAAACCTTGTCTGAACCCCTCCATCCTTCCTGTAGCTGCTCAGACTCTGCTTCTCTGCCCCCAGCCAAGCTTATAGGCCTGCAGAGTGTCTAGTTTTGAAGATACAGACTCTGCTAAGCAAAAGTGAACAGGGCCAAACTGGGCTTATTTCGCTGTGAAAGTGACATTTAGGCACGGAGTTGGAAAACCTTGTCTGAACCCCTCCATCCTTCCTGTAGCTGCTCAGACTCTGCTTCTCTGCCCCCAGCCAAGCTTATAGGCCTGCAGAGTGTCTAGTTTTGAAGATACAGACTCTGCTAAGCAAAAGTGAACAGGGCCAAACTGGGCTTATTTCGCTGTGAAAGTGACATTTAGGCACGGAGTTGGAAAACCTTGTCTGAACCCCTCCATCCTTCCTGTAGCTGCTCAGACTCTGCTTCTCTGCCCCCAGCCAAGCTTATAGGCCTGCAGAGTGTCTAGTTTTGAAGATACAGACTCTGCTAAGCAAAAGTGAACAGGGCCAAACTGGGCTTATTTCGCTGTGAAAGTGACATTTAGGCACGGAGTTGGAAAACCTTGTCTGAACCCCTCCATCCTTCCTGTAGCTGCTCAGACTCTGCTTCTCTGCCCCCAGCCAAGCTTATAGGCCTGCAGAGTGTCTAGTTTTGAAGATACAGACTCTGCTAAGCAAAAGTGAACAGGGCCAAACTGGGCTTATTTCGCTGTGAAAGTGACATTTAGGCACGGAGTTGGAAAACCTTGTCTGAACCCCTCCATCCTTCCTGTAGCTGCTCAGACTCTGCTTCTCTGCCCCCAGCCAAGCTTATAGGCCTGCAGAGTGTCTAGTTTTGAAGATACAGACTCTGCTAAGCAAAAGTGAACAGGGCCAAACTGGGCTTATTTCGCTGTGAAAGTGACATTTAGGCACGGAGTTGGAAAACCTTGTCTGAACCCCTCCATCCTTCCTGTAGCTGCTCAGACTCTGCTTCTCTGCCCCCAGCCAAGCTTATAGGCCTGCAGAGTGTCTAGTTTTGAAGATACAGACTCTGCTAAGCAAAAGTGAACAGGGCCAAACTGGGCTTATTTCGCTGTGAAAGTGACATTTAGGCACGGAGTTGGAAAACCTTGTCTGAACCCCTCCATCCTTCCTGTAGCTGCTCAGACTCTGCTTCTCTGCCCCCAGCCAAGCTTATAGGCCTGCAGAGTGTCTAGTTTTGAAGATACAGACTCTGCTAAGCAAAAGTGAACAGGGCCAAACTGGGCTTATTTCGCTGTGAAAGTGACATTTAGGCACGGAGTTGGAAAACCTTGTCTGAACCCCTCCATCCTTCCTGTAGCTGCTCAGACTCTGCTTCTCTGCCCCCAGCCAAGCTTATAGGCCTGCAGAGTGTCTAGTTTTGAAGATACAGACTCTGCTAAGCAAAAGTGAACAGGGCCAAACTGGGCTTATTTCGCTGTGAAAGTGACATTTAGGCACGGAGTTGATTTAGGCACGGAGTTGGAAAACCTTGTCTGAACCCCTCCATCCTTCCTGTAGCTGCTCAGACTCTGCTTCTCTGCCCCCAGCCAAGCTTATAGGCCTGCAGAGTGTCTAGTTTTGAAGATACAGACTCTGCTAAGCAAAAGTGAACAGGGCCAAACTGGGCTTATTTCGCTGTGAAAGTGACATTTAGGCACGGAGTTGGAAAACCTTGTCTGAACCCCTCCATCCTTCCTGTAGCTGCTCAGACTCTGCTTCTCTGCCCCCAGCCAAGCTTATAGGCCTGCAGAGTGTCTAGTTTTGAAGATACAGACTCTGCTAAGCAAAAGTGAACAGGGCCAAACTGGGCTTATTTCGCTGTGAAAGTGACATTTAGGCACGGAGTTGGAAAACCTTGTCTGAACCCCTCCATCCTTCCTGTAGCTGCTCAGACTCTGCTTCTCTGCCCCCAGCCAAGCTTATAGGCCTGCAGAGTGTCTAGTTTTGAAGATACAGACTCTGCTAAGCAAAAGTGAACAGGGCCAAACTGGGCTTATTTCGCTGTGAAAGTGACATTTAGGCACGGAGTTGGAAAACCTTGTCTGAACCCCTCCATCCTTCCTGTAGCTGCTCAGACTCTGCTTCTCTGCCCCCAGCCAAGCTTATAGGCCTGCAGAGTGTCTAGTTTTGAAGATACAGACTCTGCTAAGCAAAAGTGAACAGGGCCAAACTGGGCTTATTTCGCTGTGAAAGTGACATTTAGGCACGGAGTTGGAAAACCTTGTCTGAACCCCTCCATCCTTCCTGTAGCTGCTCAGACTCTGCTTCTCTGCCCCCAGCCAAGCTTATAGGCCTGCAGAGTGTCTAGTTTTGAAGATACAGACTCTGCTAAGCAAAAGTGAACAGGGCCAAACTGGGCTTATTTCGCTGTGAAAGTGACATTTAGGCACGGAGTTGGAAAACCTTGTCTGAACCCCTCCATCCTTTGAACCCCTCCATCCTTCCTGTAGCTGCTCAGACTCTGCTTCTCTGCCCCCAGCCAAGCTTATAGGCCTGCAGAGTGTCTAGTTTTGAAGATACAGACTCTGCTAAGCAAAAGTGAACAGGGCCAAACTGGGCTTATTTCGCTGTGAAAGTGACATTTAGGCACGGAGTTGGAAAACCTTGTCTGAACCCCTCCATCCTTCCTGTAGCTGCTCAGACTCTGCTTCTCTGCCCCCAGCCAAGCTTATAGGCCTGCAGAGTGTCTAGTTTTGAAGATACAGACTCTGCTAAGCAAAAGTGAACAGGGCCAAACTGGGCTTATTTCGCTGTGAAAGTGACATTTAGGCACGGAGTTGGAAAACCTTGTCTGAACCCCTCCATCCTTCCTGTAGCTGCTCAGACTCTGCTTCTCTGCCCCCAGCCAAGCTTATAGGCCTGCAGAGTGTCTAGTTTTGAAGATACAGACTCTGCTAAGCAAAAGTGAACAGGGCCAAACTGGGCTTATTTCGCTGTGAAAGTGACATCAATTTCACAGCGAAATAAGCCCAGTTTGGCCCTGTTCACTTTTGCTTAGCAGAGTCTGTATCTTCAAAACTAGACACTCTGCAGGCCTATAAGCTTGGCTGGGGGCAGAGAAGCAGAGTCTGAGCAGCTACAGGAAGGATGGAGGGGTTCAGACAAGGTTTTCCAACTCCGTGCCTAAATGTCACTTTCACAGCGAAATAAGCCCAGTTTGGCCCTGTTCACTTTTGCTTAGCAGAGTCTGTATCTTCAAAACTAGACACTCTGCAGGCCTATAAGCTTGGCTGGGGGCAGAGAAGCAGAGTCTGAGCAGCTACAGGAAGGATGGAGGGGTTCAGACAAGGTTTTCCAACTCCGTGCCTAAATGTCACTTTCACAGCGAAATAAGCCCAGTTTGGCCCTGTTCACTTTTGCTTAGCAGAGTCTGTATCTTCAAAACTAGACACTCTGCAGGCCTATAAGCTTGGCTGGGGGCAGAGAAGCAGAGTCTGAGCAGCTACAGGAAGGATGGAGGGGTTCAGACAAGGTTTTCCAACTCCGTGCCTAAATGTCACTTTCACAGCGAAATAAGCCCAGTTTGGCCCTGTTCACTTTTGCTTAGCAGAGTCTGTATCTTCAAAACTAGACACTCTGCAGGCCTATAAGCTTGGCTGGGGGCAGAGAAGCAGAGTCTGAGCAGCTACAGGAAGGATGGAGGGGTTCAGACAAGGTTTTCCAACTCCGTGCCTAAATGTCACTTTCACAGCGAAATAAGCCCAGTTTGGCCCTGTTCACTTTTGCTTAGCAGAGTCTGTATCTTCAAAACTAGACACTCTGCAGGCCTATAAGCTTGGCTGGGGGCAGAGAAGCAGAGTCTGAGCAGCTACAGGAAGGATGGAGGGGTTCAGACAAGGTTTTCCAACTCCGTGCCTAAATGTCACTTTCACAGCGAAATAAGCCCAGTTTGGCCCTGTTCACTTTTGCTTAGCAGAGTCTGTATCTTCAAAACTAGACACTCTGCAGGCCTATAAGCTTGGCTGGGGGCAGAGAAGCAGAGTCTGAGCAGCTACAGGAAGGATGGAGGGGTTCAGACAAGGTTTTCCAACTCCGTGCCTAAATGTCACTTTCACAGCGAAATAAGCCCAGTTTGGCCCTGTTCACTTTTGCTTAGCAGAGTCTGTATCTTCAAAACTAGACACTCTGCAGGCCTATAAGCTTGGCTGGGGGCAGAGAAGCAGAGTCTGAGCAGCTACAGGAAGGATGGAGGGGTTCAGACAAGGTTTTCCAACTCCGTGCCTAAATGTCACTTTCACAGCGAAATAAGCCCAGTTTGGCCCTGTTCACTTTTGCTTAGCAGAGTCTGTATCTTCAAAACTAGACACTCTGCAGGCCTATAAGCTTGGCTGGGGGCAGAGAAGCAGAGTCTGAGCAGCTACAGGAAGGATGGAGGGGTTCAGACAAGGTTTTCCAACTCCGTGCCTAAATGTCACTTTCACAGCGAAATAAGCCCAGTTTGGCCCTGTTCACTTTTGCTTAGCAGAGTCTGTATCTTCAAAACTAGACACTCTGCAGGCCTATAAGCTTGGCTGGGGGCAGAGAAGCAGAGTCTGAGCAGCTACAGGAAGGATGGAGGGGTTCAGACAAGGTTTTCCAACTCCGTGCCTAAATGTCACTTTCACAGCGAAATAAGCCCAGTTTGGCCCTGTTCACTTTTGCTTAGCAGAGTCTGTATCTTCAAAACTAGACACTCTGCAGGCCTATAAGCTTGGCTGGGGGCAGAGAAGCAGAGTCTGAGCAGCTACAGGAAGGATGGAGGGGTTCAGACAAGGTTTTCCAACTCCGTGCCTAAATGTCACTTTCACAGCGAAATAAGCCCAGTTTGGCCCTGTTCACTTTTGCTTAGCAGAGTCTGTATCTTCAAAACTAGACACTCTGCAGGCCTATAAGCTTGGCTGGGGGCAGAGAAGCAGAGTCTGAGCAGCTACAGGAAGGATGGAGGGGTTCAGACAAGGTTTTCCAACTCCGTGCCTAAATGTCACTTTCACAGCGAAATAAGCCCAGTTTGGCCCTGTTCACTTTTGCTTAGCAGAGTCTGTATCTTCAAAACTAGACACTCTGCAGGCCTATAAGCTTGGCTGGGGGCAGAGAAGCAGAGTCTGAGCAGCTACAGGAAGGATGGAGGGGTTCAGACAAGGTTTTCCAACTCCGTGCCTAAATGTCACTTTCACAGCGAAATAAGCCCAGTTTGGCCCTGTTCACTTTTGCTTAGCAGAGTCTGTATCTTCAAAACTAGACACTCTGCAGGCCTATAAGCTTGGCTGGGGGCAGAGAAGCAGAGTCTGAGCAGCTACAGGAAGGATGGAGGGGTTCAGACAAGGTTTTCCAACTCCGTGCCTAAATGTCACTTTCACAGCGAAATAAGCCCAGTTTGGCCCTGTTCACTTTTGCTTAGCAGAGTCTGTATCTTCAAAACTAGACACTCTGCAGGCCTATAAGCTTGGCTGGGGGCAGAGAAGCAGAGTCTGAGCAGCTACAGGAAGGATGGAGGGGTTCAGACAAGGTTTTCCAACTCCGTGCCTAAATGTCACTTTCACAGCGAAATAAGCCCAGTTTGGCCCTGTTCACTTTTGCTTAGCAGAGTCTGTATCTTCAAAACTAGACACTCTGCAGGCCTATAAGCTTGGCTGGGGGCAGAGAAGCAGAGTCTGAGCAGCTACAGGAAGGATGGAGGGGTTCAGACAAGGTTTTCCAACTCCGTGCCTAAATGTCACTTTCACAGCGAAATAAGCCCAGTTTGGCCCTGTTCACTTTTGCTTAGCAGAGTCTGTATCTTCAAAACTAGACACTCTGCAGGCCTATAAGCTTGGCTGGGGGCAGAGAAGCAGAGTCTGAGCAGCTACAGGAAGGATGGAGGGGTTCAGACAAGGTTTTCCAACTCCGTGCCTAAATGTCACTTTCACAGCGAAATAAGCCCAGTTTGGCCCTGTTCACTTTTGCTTAGCAGAGTCTGTATCTTCAAAACTAGACACTCTGCAGGCCTATAAGCTTGGCTGGGGGCAGAGAAGCAGAGTCTGAGCAGCTACAGGAAGGATGGAGGGGTTCAGACAAGGTTTTCCAACTCCGTGCCTAAATGTCACTTTCACAGCGAAATAAGCCCAGTTTGGCCCTGTTCACTTTTGCTTAGCAGAGTCTGTATCTTCAAAACTAGACACTCTGCAGGCCTATAAGCTTGGCTGGGGGCAGAGAAGCAGAGTCTGAGCAGCTACAGGAAGGATGGAGGGGTTCAGACAAGGTTTTCCAACTCCGTGCCTAAATGTCACTTTCACAGCGAAATAAGCCCAGTTTGGCCCTGTTCACTTTTGCTTAGCAGAGTCTGTATCTTCAAAACTAGACACTCTGCAGGCCTATAAGCTTGGCTGGGGGCAGAGAAGCAGAGTCTGAGCAGCTACAGGAAGGATGGAGGGGTTCAGACAAGGTTTTCCAACTCCGTGCCTAAATGTCACTTTCACAGCGAAATAAGCCCAGTTTGGCCCTGTTCACTTTTGCTTAGCAGAGTCTGTATCTTCAAAACTAGACACTCTGCAGGCCTATAAGCTTGGCTGGGGGCAGAGAAGCAGAGTCTGAGCAGCTACAGGAAGGATGGAGGGGTTCAGACAAGGTTTTCCAACTCCGTGCCTAAATGTCACTTTCACAGCGAAATAAGCCCAGTTTGGCCCTGTTCACTTTTGCTTAGCAGAGTCTGTATCTTCAAAACTAGACACTCTGCAGGCCTATAAGCTTGGCTGGGGGCAGAGAAGCAGAGTCTGAGCAGCTACAGGAAGGATGGAGGGGTTCAGACAAGGTTTTCCAACTCCGTGCCTAAATGTCACTTTCACAGCGAAATAAGCCCAGTTTGGCCCTGTTCACTTTTGCTTAGCAGAGTCTGTATCTTCAAAACTAGACACTCTGCAGGCCTATAAGCTTGGCTGGGGGCAGAGAAGCAGAGTCTGAGCAGCTACAGGAAGGATGGAGGGGTTCAGACAAGGTTTTCCAACTCCGTGCCTAAATGTCAGCTTTCACAGCGAAATAAGCCCAGTTTGGCCCTGTTCACTTTTGCTTAGCAGAGTCTGTATCTTCAAAACTAGACACTCTGCAGGCCTATAAGCTTGGCTGGGGGCAGAGAAGCAGAGTCTGAGCAGCTACAGGAAGGATGGAGGGGTTCAAGGTTTCGCAACTCCGTGCCCTAAATGTCAGCTTTCAGCAGCAAAATAAGCCCAGTTTGGCCCTGTTCACTTTTGCTTAGCAGAGTCTGTATCTTCAAAACTAGACACTCTGCAGGCCTATAAGCTTGGCTGGGGGCAGAGAAGCAGAGTCTGAGCAGCTACAGGAAGGATGGAGGGGTTCAGACAAGGTTTTCCAACTCCGTGCCTAAATGTCACTTTCACAGCGAAATAAGCCCAGTTTGGCCCTGTTCACTTTTGCTTAGCAGAGTCTGTATCTTCAAAACTAGACACTCTGCAGGCCTATAAGCTTGGCTGGGGGCAGAGAAGCAGAGTCTGAGCAGCTACAGGAAGGATGGAGGGGTTCAGACAAGGTTTTCCAACTCCGTGCCTAAATGTCACTTTCACAGCGAAATAAGCCCAGTTTGGCCCTGTTCACTTTTGCTTAGCAGAGTCTGTATCTTCAAAACTAGACACTCTGCAGGCCTATAAGCTTGGCTGGGGGCAGAGAAGCAGAGTCTGAGCAGCTACAGGAAGGATGGAGGGGTTCAGACAAGGTTTTCCAACTCCGTGCCTAAATGTCACTTTCACAGCGAAATAAGCCCAGTTTGGCCCTGTTCACTTTTGCTTAGCAGAGTCTGTATCTTCAAAACTAGACACTCTGCAGGCCTATAAGCTTGGCTGGGGGCAGAGAAGCAGAGTCTGAGCAGCTACAGGAAGGATGGAGGGGTTCAGACAAGGTTTCCAATATCAGCATCAGCCCAATATCAGCATCAGCCCAATATCAGCATCAGCCCAATATCAGCATCAGCCCAATATCAGCATCAGCCCAATATCAGCATCAGCCCAATATCAGCATCAGCCCAATATCAGCATCAGCCCAATATCAGCATCAGCCCAATATCAGCATCAGCCCAATATCAGCATCAGCCCAATATCAGCATCAGCCCAATATCAGCATCAGCCCAATATCAGCATCAGCCCAATATCAGCATCAGCCCAATATCAGCATCAGCCCAATATCAGCATCAGCCCAATATCAGCATCAGCCCAATATCAGCATCAGCCCAATATCAGCATCAGCCCAATATCAGCATCAGCCCAATATCAGCATCAGCCCAATATCAGCATCAGCCCAATATCAGCATCAGCCCAATATCAGCATCAGCCCAATATCAGCATCAGCCCAATATCAGCATCAGCCCAATATCAGCATCAGCCCAATATCAGCATCAGCCCAATATCAGCATCAGCCCAATATCAGCATCAGCCCAATATCAGCATCAGCCCAATATCAGCATCAGCCCAATATCAGCATCAGCCCAATATCAGCATCAGCCCAATATCAGCATCAGCCCAATATCAGCATCAGCCCAATATCAGCATCAGCCCAATATCAGCATCAGCCCAATATCAGCATCAGCCCAATATCAGCATCAGCCCAATATCAGCATCAGCCCAATATCAGCATCAGCCCAATATCAGCATCAGCCCAATATCAGCATCAGCCCAATATCAGCATCAGCCCAATATCAGCATCAGCCCAATATCAGCATCAGCCCAATATCAGCATCAGCCCAATATCAGCATCAGCCCAATATCAGCATCAGCCCAATATCAGCATCAGCCCAATATCAGCATCAGCCCAATATCAGCATCAGCCCAATATCAGCATCAGCCCAATATCAGCATCAGCCCAATATCAGCATCAGCCCAATATCAGCATCAGCCCAATATCAGCATCAGCCCAATATCAGCATCAGCCCAATATCAGCATCAGCCCAATATCAGCATCAGCCCTAGACACTCTGCAGGCCTATAAGCTTGGCTGGGGGCAGAGAAGCAGCCCAATATGATATAATATCGAGCTGATGCTGATATTGGGCTGATGCTGATATTGGGCTGATGCTGATATTGGGCTGATGCTGATATTGGGCTGATGCTGATATTGGGCTGATGCTGATATTGGGCTGATGCTGATATTGGGCTGATGCTGATATTGGGCTGATGCTGATATTGGGCTGATGCTGATATTGGGCTGATGCTGATATTGGGCTGATGCTGATATTGGGCTGATGCTGATATTGGGCTGATGCTGATATTGGGCTGATGCTGATATTGGGCTGATGCTGATATTGGGCTGATGCTGATATTGGGCTGATGCTGATATTGGGCTGATGCTGATATTGGGCTGATGCTGATATTGGGCTGATGCTGATATTGGGCTGATGCTGATATTGGGCTGATGCTGATATTGGGCTGATGCTGATATTGGGCTGATGCTGATATTGGGCTGATGCTGATATTGGGCTGATGCTGATATTGGGCTGATGCTGATATTGGGCTGATGCTGATATTGGGCTGATGCTGATATTGGGCTGATGCTGATATTGGGCTGATGCTGATATTGGGCTGATGCTGATATTGGGCTGATGCTGATATTGGGCTGATGCTGATATTGGGCTGATGCTGATATTGGGCTGATGCTGATATTGGGCTGATGCTGATATTGGGCTGATGCTGATATTGGGCTGATGCTGATATTGGGCTGATGCTGATATTGGGCTGATGCTGATATTGGGCTGATGCTGATATTGGGCTGATGCTGATATTGGGCTGATGCTGATATTGGGCTGATGCTGATATTGGGCTGATGCTGATATTGGGCTGATGCTGATATTGGGCTGATGCTGATATTGGGCTGATGCTGATATTGGGCTGATGCTGATATTGGGCTGATGCTGATATTGGGCTGATGCTGATATTGGGCTGATGCTGATATTGGGCTGATGCTGATATTGGGCTGATGCTGATATTGGGCTGATGCTGATATTGGGCTGATGCTGATATTGGGCTGATGCTGATATTGGGCTGATGCTGATATTGGGCTGATGCTGATATTGGGCTGATGCTGATATTGGGCTGATGCTGATATTGGGCTGATGCTGATATTGGGCTGATGCTGATATTGGGCTGATGCTGATATTGGGCTGATGCTGATATTGGGCTGATGCTGATATTGGGCTGATGCTGATATTGGGCTGATGCTGATATTGGGCTGATGCTGATATTGGGCTGATGCTGATATTGGGCTGATGCTGATATTGGGCTGATGCTGATATTGGGCTGATGCTGATATTGGGCTGATGCTGATATTGGGCTGATGCTGATATTGGGCTGATGCTGATATTGGGCTGATGCTGATATTGGGCTGATGCTGATATTGGGCTGATGCTGATATTGGGCTGATGCTGATATTGGGCTGATGCTGATATTGGGCTGATGCTGATATTGGGCTGATGCTGATATTGGGCTGATGCTGATATTGGGCTGATGCTGATATTGGGCTGATGCTGATATTGGGCTGATGCTGATATTGGGCTGATGCTGATATTGGGCTGATGCTGATATTGGGCTGATGCTGATATTGGGCTGATGCTGATATTGGGCTGATGCTGATATTGGGCTGATAGCTGATATTGGGCTGATGCTGATATTGGGCTGATGCTGATATTGGGCTGATGCTGATATTGGGCTGATGCTGATATTGGGCTGATGCTGATATTGGGCTGATGCTGATATTGGGCTGATGCTGATATTGGGCTGATGCTGATATTGGGCTGATGCTGATAGGGCTGATGCTGATATTGGGCTGATGCTGATATTGGGCTGATGCTGATATTGGGCTGATGCTGATATTGGGCTGATGCTGATATTGGGCTGATGCTGATATTGGGCTGATGCTGATATTGGGCTGATGCTGATATTGGGCTGATGCTGATATTGGGCTGATGCTGATATTGGGCTGATGCTGATATTGGGCTGATGCTGATATTGGGCTGATGCTGATATTGGGCTGATGCTGATATTGGGCTGATGCTGATATTGGGCTGATGCTGATATTGGGCTGATGCTGATATTGGGCTGATATTGATATTGGCTTGCTGATATAGGCCTGCAGAGTGTCTAGTTTTGAAGATACAGACTCTGCTAAGCAAAAGTGAACAGGGCCAAACTGGGCTTATTTCGCTGTGAAAGTGACATTTAGGCACGGACTTGGAAAACCTTGTCTGAACCCCTCCATCCTTCCTGTAGCTGCTCAGACTCTGCTTCTCTGCCCCCAGCCAAGCTTATAGGCCTGCAGAGTGTCTAGTTTTGAAGATACAGACTCTGCTAAGCAAAAGTGAACAGGGCCAAACTGGGCTTATTTCGCTGTGAAAGTGACATTTAGGCACGGAGTTGGAAAACCTTGTCTGAACCCCTCCATCCTTCCTGTAGCTGCTCAGACTCTGCTTCTCTGCCCCCAGCCAAGCTTATAGGCCTGCAGAGTGTCTAGTTTTGAAGATACAGACTCTGCTAAGCAAAAGTGAACAGGGCCAAACTGGGCTTATTTCGCTGTGAAAGTGACATTTAGGCACGGAGTTGGAAAACCTTGTCTGAACCCCTCCATCCTTCCTGTAGCTGCTCAGACTCTGCTTCTCTGCCCCCAGCCAAGCTTATAGGCCTGCAGAGTGTCTAGTTTTGAAGATACAGACTCTGCTAAGCAAAAGTGAACAGGGCCAAACTGGGCTTATTTCGCTGTGAAAGTGACATTTAGGCACGGAGTTGGAAAACCTTGTCTGAACCCCTCCATCCTTCCTGTAGCTGCTCAGACTCTGCTTCTCTGCCCCCAGCCAAGCTTATAGGCCTGCAGAGTGTCTAGTTTTGAAGATACAGACTCTGCTAAGCAAAAGTGAACAGGGCCAAACTGGGCTTATTTCGCTGTGAAAGTGACATTTAGGCACGGAGTTGGAAAACCTTGTCTGAACCCCTCCATCCTTCCTGTAGCTGCTCAGACTCTGCTTCTCTGCCCCCAGCCAAGCTTATAGGCCTGCAGAGTGTCTAGTTTTGAAGATACAGACTCTGCTAAGCAAAAGTGAACAGGGCCAAACTGGGCTTATTTCGCTGTGAAAGTGACATTTAGGCACGGAGTTGGAAAACCTTGTCTGAACCCCTCCATCCTTCCTGTAGCTGCTCAGACTCTGCTTCTCTGCCCCCAGCCAAGCTTATAGGCCTGCAGAGTGTCTAGTTTTGAAGATACAGACTCTGCTAAGCAAAAGTGAACAGGGCCAAACTGGGCTTATTTCGCTGTGAAAGTGACATTTAGGCACGGAGTTGGAAAACCTTGTCTGAACCCCTCCATCCTTCCTGTAGCTGCTCAGACTCTGCTTCTCTGCCCCCAGCCAAGCTTATAGGCCTGCAGAGTGTCTAGTTTTGAAGATACAGACTCTGCTAAGCAAAAGTGAACAGGGCCAAACTGGGCTTATTTCGCTGTGAAAGTGACATTTAGGCACGGAGTTGGAAAACCTTGTCTGAACCCCTCCATCCTTCCTGTAGCTGCTCAGACTCTGCTTCTCTGCCCCCAGCCAAGCTTATAGGCCTGCAGAGTGTCTAGTTTTGAAGATACAGACTCTGCTAAGCAAAAGTGAACAGGGCCAAACTGGGCTTATTTCGCTGTGAAAGTGACATTTAGGCACGGAGTTGGAAAACCTTGTCTGAACCCCTCCATCCTTCCTGTAGCTGCTCAGACTCTGCTTCTCTGCCCCCAGCCAAGCTTATAGGCCTGCAGAGTGTCTAGTTTTGAAGATACAGACTCTGCTAAGCAAAAGTGAACAGGGCCAAACTGGGCTTATTTCGCTGTGAAAGTGACATTTAGGCACGGAGTTGGAAAACCTTGTCTGAACCCCTCCATCCTTCCTGTAGCTGCTCAGACTCTGCTTCTCTGCCCCCAGCCAAGCTTATAGGCCTGCAGAGTGTCTAGTTTTGAAGATACAGACTCTGCTAAGCAAAAGTGAACAGGGCCAAACTGGGCTTATTTCGCTGTGAAAGTGACATTTAGGCACGGAGTTGGAAAACCTTGTCTGAACCCCTCCATCCTTCCTGTAGCTGCTCAGACTCTGCTTCTCTGCCCCCAGCCAAGCTTATAGGCCTGCAGAGTGTCTAGTTTTGAAGATACAGACTCTGCTAAGCAAAAGTGAACAGGGCCAAACTGGGCTTATTTCGCTGTGAAAGTGACATTTAGGCACGGAGTTGGAAAACCTTGTCTGAACCCCTCCATCCTTCCTGTAGCTGCTCAGACTCTGCTTCTCTGCCCCCAGCCAAGCTTATAGGCCTGCAGAGTGTCTAGTTTTGAAGATACAGACTCTGCTAAGCAAAAGTGAACAGGGCCAAACTGGGCTTATTTCGCTGTGAAAGTGACATTTAGGCACGGAGTTGGAAAACCTTGTCTGAACCCCTCCATCCTTCCTGTAGCTGCTCAGACTCTGCTTCTCTGCCCCCAGCCAAGCTTATAGGCCTGCAGAGTGTCTAGTTTTGAAGATACAGACTCTGCTAAGCAAAAGTGAACAGGGCCAAACTGGGCTTATTTCGCTGTGAAAGTGACATTTAGGCACGGAGTTGGAAAACCTTGTCTGAACCCCTCCATCCTTCCTGTAGCTGCTCAGACTCTGCTTCTCTGCCCCCAGCCAAGCTTATAGGCCTGCAGAGTGTCTAGTTTTGAAGATACAGACTCTGCTAAGCAAAAGTGAACAGGGCCAAACTGGGCTTATTTCGCTGTGAAAGTGACATTTAGGCACGGAGTTGGAAAACCTTGTCTGAACCCCTCCATCCTTCCTGTAGCTGCTCAGACTCTGCTTCTCTGCCCCCAGCCAAGCTTATAGGCCTGCAGAGTGTCTAGTTTTGAAGATACAGACTCTGCTAAGCAAAAGTGAACAGGGCCAAACTGGGCTTATTTCGCTGTGAAAGTGACATTTAGGCACGGAGTTGGAAAACCTTGTCTGAACCCCTCCATCCTTCCTGTAGCTGCTCAGACTCTGCTTCTCTGCCCCCAGCCAAGCTTATAGGCCTGCAGAGTGTCTAGTTTTGAAGATACAGACTCTGCTAAGCAAAAGTGAACAGGGCCAAACTGGGCTTATTTCGCTGTAAAATTTCGATGTCACTTTCACAGCGAAATAAGCCCAGTTTGGCCCTGTTCACTTTTGCTTAGCAGAGTCTGTATCTTCAAAACTAGACACTCTGCAGGCCTATAAGCTTGGCTGGGGGCAGAGAAGCAGAGTCTGAGCAGCTACAGGAAGGATGGAGGGGTTCAGACAAGGTTTTCCAACTCCGTGCCTAAATGTCACTTTCACAGCGAAATAAGCCCAGTTTGGCCCTGTTCACTTTTGCTTAGCAGAGTCTGTATCTTCAAAACTAGACACTCTGCAGGCCTATAAGCTTGGCTGGGGGCAGAGAAGCAGAGTCTGAGCAGCTACAGGAAGGATGGAGGGGTTCAGACAAGGTTTTCCAACTCCGTGCCTAAATGTCACTTTCACAGCGAAATAAGCCCAGTTTGGCCCTGTTCACTTTTGCTTAGCAGAGTCTGTATCTTCAAAACTAGACACTCTGCAGGCCTATAAGCTTGGCTGGGGGCAGAGAAGCAGAGTCTGAGCAGCTACAGGAAGGATGGAGGGGTTCAGACAAGGTTTTCCAACTCCGTGCCTAAATGTCACTTTCACAGCGAAATAAGCCCAGTTTGGCCCTGTTCACTTTTGCTTAGCAGAGTCTGTATCTTCAAAACTAGACACTCTGCAGGCCTATAAGCTTGGCTGGGGGCAGAGAAGCAGAGTCTGAGCAGCTACAGGAAGGATGGAGGGGTTCAGACAAGGTTTTCCAACTCCGTGCCTAAATGTCACTTTCACAGCGAAATAAGCCCAGTTTGGCCCTGTTCACTTTTGCTTAGCAGAGTCTGTATCTTCAAAACTAGACACTCTGCAGGCCTATAAGCTTGGCTGGGGGCAGAGAAGCAGAGTCTGAGCAGCTACAGGAAGGATGGAGGGGTTCAGACAAGGTTTTCCAACTCCGTGCCTAAATGTCACTTTCACAGCGAAATAAGCCCAGTTTGGCCCTGTTCACTTTTGCTTAGCAGAGTCTGTATCTTCAAAACTAGACACTCTGCAGGCCTATAAGCTTGGCTGGGGGCAGAGAAGCAGAGTCTGAGCAGCTACAGGAAGGATGGAGGGGTTCAGACAAGGTTTTCCAACTCCGTGCCTAAATGTCACTTTCACAGCGAAATAAGCCCAGTTTGGCCCTGTTCACTTTTGCTTAGCAGAGTCTGTATCTTCAAAACTAGACACTCTGCAGGCCTATAAGCTTGGCTGGGGGCAGAGAAGCAGAGTCTGAGCAGCTACAGGAAGGATGGAGGGGTTCAGACAAGGTTTTCCAACTCCGTGCCTAAATGTCACTTTCACAGCGAAATAAGCCCAGTTTGGCCCTGTTCACTTTTGCTTAGCAGAGTCTGTATCTTCAAAACTAGACACTCTGCAGGCCTATAAGCTTGGCTGGGGGCAGAGAAGCAGAGTCTGAGCAGCTACAGGAAGGATGGAGGGGTTCAGACAAGGTTTTCCAACTCCGTGCCTAAATGTCACTTTCACAGCGAAATAAGCCCAGTTTGGCCCTGTTCACTTTTGCTTAGCAGAGTCTGTATCTTCAAAACTAGACACTCTGCAGGCCTATAAGCTTGGCTGGGGGCAGAGAAGCAGAGTCTGAGCAGCTACAGGAAGGATGGAGGGGTTCAGACAAGGTTTTCCAACTCCGTGCCTAAATGTCACTTTCACAGCGAAATAAGCCCAGTTTGGCCCTGTTCACTTTTGCTTAGCAGAGTCTGTATCTTCAAAACTAGACACTCTGCAGGCCTATAAGCTTGGCTGGGGGCAGAGAAGCAGAGTCTGAGCAGCTACAGGAAGGATGGAGGGGTTCAGACAAGGTTTTCCAACTCCGTGCCTAAATGTCACTTTCACAGCGAAATAAGCCCAGTTTGGCCCTGTTCACTTTTGCTTAGCAGAGTCTGTATCTTCAAAACTAGACACTCTGCAGGCCTATAAGCTTGGCTGGGGGCAGAGAAGCAGAGTCTGAGCAGCTACAGGAAGGATGGAGGGGTTCAGACAAGGTTTTCCAACTCCGTGCCTAAATGTCACTTTCACAGCGAAATAAGCCCAGTTTGGCCCTGTTCACTTTTGCTTAGCAGAGTCTGTATCTTCAAAACTAGACACTCTGCAGGCCTATAAGCTTGGCTGGGGGCAGAGAAGCAGAGTCTGAGCAGCTACAGGAAGGATGGAGGGGTTCAGACAAGGTTTTCCAACTCCGTGCCTAAATGTCACTTTCACAGCGAAATAAGCCCAGTTTGGCCCTGTTCACTTTTGCTTAGCAGAGTCTGTATCTTCAAAACTAGACACTCTGCAGGCCTATAAGCTTGGCTGGGGGCAGAGAAGCAGAGTCTGAGCAGCTACAGGAAGGATGGAGGGGTTCAGACAAGGTTTTCCAAGTCCGTGCCTAAATGTCACTTTCACAGCGAAATAAGCCCAGTTTGGCCCTGTTCACTTTTGCTTAGCAGAGTCTGTATCTTCAAAACTAGACACTCTGCAGGCCTATATCAGCCCAATATCAATATCAGCCCAATATCAATATCAGCCCAATATCAGCATCAGCCCAATATCAGCATCAGCCCAATATCAGCATCAGCCCAATATCAGCATCAGCCCAATATCAGCATCAGCCCAATATCAGCATCAGCCCAATATCAGCATCAGCCCAATATCAGCATCAGCCCAATATCAGCATCAGCCCAATATCAGCATCAGCCCAATATCAGCATCAGCCCAATATCAGCATCAGCCCAATATCAGCATCAGCCCAATATCAGCATCAGCCCAATATCAGCATCAGCCCAATATCAGCATCAGCCCAATATCAGCATCAGCCCAATATCAGCATCAGCCCAATATCAGCATCAGCCCAATATCAGCATCAGCCCAATATCAGCATCAGCCCAATATCAGCATCAGCCCAATATCAGCATCAGCCCAATATCAGCATCAGCCCAATATCAGCATCAGCCCAATATCAGCATCAGCCCAATATCAGCATCAGCCCAATATCAGCATCAGCCCAATATCAGCATCAGCCCAATATCAGCATCAGCCCAATATCAGCATCAGCCCAATATCAGCATCAGCCCAATATCAGCATCAGCCCAATATCAGCATCAGCCCAATATCAGCATCAGCCCAATATCAGCATCAGCCCAATATCAGCATCAGCCCAATATCAGCATCAGCCCAATATCAGCATCAGCCCAATATCAGCATCAGCCCAATATCAGCATCAGCCCAATATCAGCATCAGCCCAATATCAGCATCAGCCCAATATCAGCATCAGCCCAATATCAGCATCAGCCCAATATCAGCATCAGCCCAATATCAGCATCAGCCCAATATCAGCATCAGCCCAATATCAGCATCAGCCCAATATCAGCATCAGCCCAATATCAGCATCAGCCCAATATCAGCATCAGCCCAATATCAGCATCAGCCCAATATCAGCATCAGCCCAATATCAGCATCAGCCCAATATCAGCATCAGCCCAATATCAGCATCAGCCCAATATCAGCATCAGCCCAATATCAGCATCAGCCCAATATCAGCATCAGCCCAATATCAGCATCAGCCCAATATCAGCATCAGCCCAATATCAGCATCAGCCCAATATCAGCATCAGCCCAATATCAGCATCAGCCCAATATCAGCATCAGCCCAATATCAGCATCAGCCCAATATCAGCATCAGCCCAATATCAGCATCAGCCCAATATCAGCATCAGCCCAATATCAGCATCAGCCCAATATCAGCATCAGCTGATATTATATCATATTGGGCTGCTTCTCTGCCCCCAGCCAAGCTTATAGGCCTGCAGAGTGTCTAGGGCTGATGCTGATATTGGGCTGATGCTGATATTGGGCTGATGCTGATATTGGGCTGATGCTGATATTGGGCTGATGCTGATATTGGGCTGATGCTGATATTGGGCTGATGCTGATATTGGGCTGATGCTGATATTGGGCTGATGCTGATATTGGGCTGATGCTGATATTGGGCTGATGCTGATATTGGGCTGATGCTGATATTGGGCTGATGCTGATATTGGGCTGATGCTGATATTGGGCTGATGCTGATATTGGGCTGATGCTGATATTGGGCTGATGCTGATATTGGGCTGATGCTGATATTGGGCTGATGCTGATATTGGGCTGATGCTGATATTGGGCTGATGCTGATATTGGGCTGATGCTGATATTGGGCTGATGCTGATATTGGGCTGATGCTGATATTGGGCTGATGCTGATATTGGGCTGATGCTGATATTGGGCTGATGCTGATATTGGGCTGATGCTGATATTGGGGTGATGCTGATATTGGGCTGATGCTGATATTGGGCTGATGCTGATATTGGGCTGATGCTGATATTGGGCTGATGCTGATATTGGGCTGATGCTGATATTGGGCTGATGCTGATATTGGGCTGATGCTGATATTGGGCTGATGCTGATATTGGGCTGATGCTGATATTGGGCTGATGCTGATATTGGGCTGATGCTGATATTGGGCTGATGCTGATATTGGGCTGATGCTGATATTGGGCTGATGCTGATATTGGGCTGATGCTGATATTGGGCTGATGCTGATATTGGGCTGATGCTGATATTGGGCTGATGCTGATATTGGGCTGATGCTGATATTGGGCTGATGCTGATATTGGGCTGATGCTGATATTGGGCTGATGCTGATATTGGGCTGATGCTGATATTGGGCTGATGCTGATATTGGGCTGATGCTGATATTGGGCTGATGCTGATATTGGGCTGATGCTGATATTGGGCTGATGCTGATATTGGGCTGATGCTGATATTGGGCTGATGCTGATATTGGGCTGATGCTGATATTGGGCTGATGCTGATATTGGGCTGATGCTGATATTGGGCTGATGCTGATATTGGGCTGATGCTGATATTGGGCTGATGCTGATATTGGGCTGATGCTGATATTGGGCTGATGCTGATATTGGGCTGATGCTGATATTGGGCTGATATTGATATTGGGCTGATATAGGCCTGCAGAGTGTCTAGTTTTGAAGATACAGACTCTGCTAAGCAAAAGTGAACAGGGCCAAACTGGGCTTATTTCGCTGTGAAAGTGACATTTAGGCACGGACTTGGAAAACCTTGTCTGAACCCCTCCATCCTTCCTGTAGCTGCTCAGACTCTGCTTCTCTGCCCCCAGCCAAGCTTATAGGCCTGCAGAGTGTCTAGTTTTGAAGATACAGACTCTGCTAAGCAAAAGTGAACAGGGCCAAACTGGGCTTATTTCGCTGTGAAAGTGACATTTAGGCACGGAGTTGGAAAACCTTGTCTGAACCCCTCCATCCTTCCTGTAGCTGCTCAGACTCTGCTTCTCTGCCCCCAGCCAAGCTTATAGGCCTGCAGAGTGTCTAGTTTTGAAGATACAGACTCTGCTAAGCAAAAGTGAACAGGGCCAAACTGGGCTTATTTCGCTGTGAAAGTGACATTTAGGCACGGAGTTGGAAAACCTTGTCTGAACCCCTCCATCCTTCCTGTAGCTGCTCAGACTCTGCTTCTCTGCCCCCAGCCAAGCTTATAGGCCTGCAGAGTGTCTAGTTTTGAAGATACAGACTCTGCTAAGCAAAAGTGAACAGGGCCAAACTGGGCTTATTTCGCTGTGAAAGTGACATTTAGGCACGGAGTTGGAAAACCTTGTCTGAACCCCTCCATCCTTCCTGTAGCTGCTCAGACTCTGCTTCTCTGCCCCCAGCCAAGCTTATAGGCCTGCAGAGTGTCTAGTTTTGAAGATACAGACTCTGCTAAGCAAAAGTGAACAGGGCCAAACTGGGCTTATTTCGCTGTGAAAGTGACATTTAGGCACGGAGTTGGAAAACCTTGTCTGAACCCCTCCATCCTTCCTGTAGCTGCTCAGACTCTGCTTCTCTGCCCCCAGCCAAGCTTATAGGCCTGCAGAGTGTCTAGTTTTGAAGATACAGACTCTGCTAAGCAAAAGTGAACAGGGCCAAACTGGGCTTATTTCGCTGTGAAAGTGACATTTAGGCACGGAGTTGGAAAACCTTGTCTGAACCCCTCCATCCTTCCTGTAGCTGCTCAGACTCTGCTTCTCTGCCCCCAGCCAAGCTTATAGGCCTGCAGAGTGTCTAGTTTTGAAGATACAGACTCTGCTAAGCAAAAGTGAACAGGGCCAAACTGGGCTTATTTCGCTGTGAAAGTGACATTTAGGCACGGAGTTGGAAAACCTTGTCTGAACCCCTCCATCCTTCCTGTAGCTGCTCAGACTCTGCTTCTCTGCCCCCAGCCAAGCTTATAGGCCTGCAGAGTGTCTAGTTTTGAAGATACAGACTCTGCTAAGCAAAAGTGAACAGGGCCAAACTGGGCTTATTTCGCTGTGAAAGTGACATTTAGGCACGGAGTTGGAAAACCTTGTCTGAACCCCTCCATCCTTCCTGTAGCTGCTCAGACTCTGCTTCTCTGCCCCCAGCCAAGCTTATAGGCCTGCAGAGTGTCTAGTTTTGAAGATACAGACTCTGCTAAGCAAAAGTGAACAGGGCCAAACTGGGCTTATTTCGCTGTGAAAGTGACATTTAGGCACGGAGTTGGAAAACCTTGTCTGAACCCCTCCATCCTTCCTGTAGCTGCTCAGACTCTGCTTCTCTGCCCCCAGCCAAGCTTATAGGCCTGCAGAGTGTCTAGTTTTGAAGATACAGACTCTGCTAAGCAAAAGTGAACAGGGCCAAACTGGGCTTATTTCGCTGTGAAAGTGACATTTAGGCACGGAGTTGGAAAACCTTGTCTGAACCCCTCCATCCTTCCTGTAGCTGCTCAGACTCTGCTTCTCTGCCCCCAGCCAAGCTTATAGGCCTGCAGAGTGTCTAGTTTTGAAGATACAGACTCTGCTAAGCAAAAGTGAACAGGGCCAAACTGGGCTTATTTCGCTGTGAAAGTGACATTTAGGCACGGAGTTGGAAAACCTTGTCTGAACCCCTCCATCCTTCCTGTAGCTGCTCAGACTCTGCTTCTCTGCCCCCAGCCAAGCTTATAGGCCTGCAGAGTGTCTAGTTTTGAAGATACAGACTCTGCTAAGCAAAAGTGAACAGGGCCAAACTGGGCTTATTTCGCTGTGAAAGTGACATTTAGGCACGGAGTTGGAAAACCTTGTCTGAACCCCTCCATCCTTCCTGTAGCTGCTCAGACTCTGCTTCTCTGCCCCCAGCCAAGCTTATAGGCCTGCAGAGTGTCTAGTTTTGAAGATACAGACTCTGCTAAGCAAAAGTGAACAGGGCCAAACTGGGCTTATTTCGCTGTGAAAGTGACATTTAGGCACGGAGTTGGAAAACCTTGTCTGAACCCCTCCATCCTTCCTGTAGCTGCTCAGACTCTGCTTCTCTGCCCCCAGCCAAGCTTATAGGCCTGCAGAGTGTCTAGTTTTGAAGATACAGACTCTGCTAAGCAAAAGTGAACAGGGCCAAACTGGGCTTATTTCGCTGTGAAAGTGACATTTAGGCACGGAGTTGGAAAACCTTGTCTGAACCCCTCCATCCTTCCTGTAGCTGCTCAGACTCTGCTTCTCTGCCCCCAGCCAAGCTTATAGGCCTGCAGAGTGTCTAGTTTTGAAGATACAGACTCTGCTAAGCAAAAGTGAACAGGGCCAAACTGGGCTTATTTCGCTGTGAAAGTGACATTTAGGCACGGAGTTGGAAAACCTTGTCTGAACCCCTCCATCCTTCCTGTAGCTGCTCAGACTCTGCTTCTCTGCCCCCAGCCAAGCTTATAGGCCTGCAGAGTGTCTAGTTTTGAAGATACAGACTCTGCTAAGCAAAAGTGAACAGGGCCAAACTGGGCTTATTTCGCTGTGAAAGTGACATTTAGGCACGGAGTTGGAAAACCTTGTCTGAACCCCTCCATCCTTCCTGTAGCTGCTCAGACTCTGCTTCTCTGCCCCCAGCCAAGCTTATAGGCCTGCAGAGTGTCTAGTTTTGAAGATACAGACTCTGCTAAGCAAAAGTGAACAGGGCCAAACTGGGCTTATTTCGCTGTGAAATTTCGATGTCACTTTCACAGCGAAATAAGCCCAGTTTGGCCCTGTTCACTTTTGCTTAGCAGAGTCTGTATCTTCAAAACTAGACACTCTGCAGGCCTATAAGCTTGGCTGGGGGCAGAGAAGCAGAGTCTGAGCAGCTACAGGAAGGATGGAGGGGTTCAGACAAGGTTTTCCAACTCCGTGCCTAAATGTCACTTTCACAGCGAAATAAGCCCAGTTTGGCCCTGTTCACTTTTGCTTAGCAGAGTCTGTATCTTCAAAACTAGACACTCTGCAGGCCTATAAGCTTGGCTGGGGGCAGAGAAGCAGAGTCTGAGCAGCTACAGGAAGGATGGAGGGGTTCAGACAAGGTTTTCCAACTCCGTGCCTAAATGTCACTTTCACAGCGAAATAAGCCCAGTTTGGCCCTGTTCACTTTTGCTTAGCAGAGTCTGTATCTTCAAAACTAGACACTCTGCAGGCCTATAAGCTTGGCTGGGGGCAGAGAAGCAGAGTCTGAGCAGCTACAGGAAGGATGGAGGGGTTCAGACAAGGTTTTCCAACTCCGTGCCTAAATGTCACTTTCACAGCGAAATAAGCCCAGTTTGGCCCTGTTCACTTTTGCTTAGCAGAGTCTGTATCTTCAAAACTAGACACTCTGCAGGCCTATAAGCTTGGCTGGGGGCAGAGAAGCAGAGTCTGAGCAGCTACAGGAAGGATGGAGGGGTTCAGACAAGGTTTTCCAACTCCGTGCCTAAATGTCACTTTCACAGCGAAATAAGCCCAGTTTGGCCCTGTTCACTTTTGCTTAGCAGAGTCTGTATCTTCAAAACTAGACACTCTGCAGGCCTATAAGCTTGGCTGGGGGCAGAGAAGCAGAGTCTGAGCAGCTACAGGAAGGATGGAGGGGTTCAGACAAGGTTTTCCAACTCCGTGCCTAAATGTCACTTTCACAGCGAAATAAGCCCAGTTTGGCCCTGTTCACTTTTGCTTAGCAGAGTCTGTATCTTCAAAACTAGACACTCTGCAGGCCTATAAGCTTGGCTGGGGGCAGAGAAGCAGAGTCTGAGCAGCTACAGGAAGGATGGAGGGGTTCAGACAAGGTTTTCCAACTCCGTGCCTAAATGTCACTTTCACAGCGAAATAAGCCCAGTTTGGCCCTGTTCACTTTTGCTTAGCAGAGTCTGTATCTTCAAAACTAGACACTCTGCAGGCCTATAAGCTTGGCTGGGGGCAGAGAAGCAGAGTCTGAGCAGCTACAGGAAGGATGGAGGGGTTCAGACAAGGTTTTCCAACTCCGTGCCTAAATGTCACTTTCACAGCGAAATAAGCCCAGTTTGGCCCTGTTCACTTTTGCTTAGCAGAGTCTGTATCTTCAAAACTAGACACTCTGCAGGCCTATAAGCTTGGCTGGGGGCAGAGAAGCAGAGTCTGAGCAGCTACAGGAAGGATGGAGGGGTTCAGACAAGGTTTTCCAACTCCGTGCCTAAATGTCACTTTCACAGCGAAATAAGCCCAGTTTGGCCCTGTTCACTTTTGCTTAGCAGAGTCTGTATCTTCAAAACTAGACACTCTGCAGGCCTATAAGCTTGGCTGGGGGCAGAGAAGCAGAGTCTGAGCAGCTACAGGAAGGATGGAGGGGTTCAGACAAGGTTTTCCAACTCCGTGCCTAAATGTCACTTTCACAGCGAAATAAGCCCAGTTTGGCCCTGTTCACTTTTGCTTAGCAGAGTCTGTATCTTCAAAACTAGACACTCTGCAGGCCTATAAGCTTGGCTGGGGGCAGAGAAGCAGAGTCTGAGCAGCTACAGGAAGGATGGAGGGGTTCAGACAAGGTTTTCCAACTCCGTGCCTAAATGTCACTTTCACAGCGAAATAAGCCCAGTTTGGCCCTGTTCACTTTTGCTTAGCAGAGTCTGTATCTTCAAAACTAGACACTCTGCAGGCCTATAAGCTTGGCTGGGGGCAGAGAAGCAGAGTCTGAGCAGCTACAGGAAGGATGGAGGGGTTCAGACAAGGTTTTCCAACTCCGTGCCTAAATGTCACTTTCACAGCGAAATAAGCCCAGTTTGGCCCTGTTCACTTTTGCTTAGCAGAGTCTGTATCTTCAAAACTAGACACTCTGCAGGCCTATAAGCTTGGCTGGGGGCAGAGAAGCAGAGTCTGAGCAGCTACAGGAAGGATGGAGGGGTTCAGACAAGGTTTTCCAAGTCCGTGCCTAAATGTCACTTTCACAGCGAAATAAGCCCAGTTTGGCCCTGTTCACTTTTGCTTAGCAGAGTCTGTATCTTCAAAACTAGACACTCTGCAGGCCTATATCAGCCCAATATCAATATCAGCCCAATATCAATATCAGCCCAATATCAGCATCAGCCCAATATCAGCATCAGCCCAATATCAGCATCAGCCCAATATCAGCATCAGCCCAATATCAGCATCAGCCCAATATCAGCATCAGCCCAATATCAGCATCAGCCCAATATCAGCATCAGCCCAATATCAGCATCAGCCCAATATCAGCATCAGCCCAATATCAGCATCAGCCCAATATCAGCATCAGCCCAATATCAGCATCAGCCCAATATCAGCATCAGCCCAATATCAGCATCAGCCCAATATCAGCATCAGCCCAATATCAGCATCAGCCCAATATCAGCATCAGCCCAATATCAGCATCAGCCCAATATCAGCATCAGCCCAATATCAGCATCAGCCCAATATCAGCATCAGCCCAATATCAGCATCAGCCCAATATCAGCATCAGCCCAATATCAGCATCAGCCCAATATCAGCATCAGCCCAATATCAGCATCAGCCCAATATCAGCATCAGCCCAATATCAGCATCAGCCCAATATCAGCATCAGCCCAATATCAGCATCAGCCCAATATCAGCATCAGCCCAATATCAGCATCAGCCCAATATCAGCATCAGCCCAATATCAGCATCAGCCCAATATCAGCATCAGCCCAATATCAGCATCAGCCCAATATCAGCATCAGCCCAATATCAGCATCAGCCCAATATCAGCATCAGCCCAATATCAGCATCAGCCCAATATCAGCATCAGCCCAATATCAGCATCAGCCCAATATCAGCATCAGCCCAATATCAGCATCAGCCCAATATCAGCATCAGCCCAATATCAGCATCAGCCCAATATCAGCATCAGCCCAATATCAGCATCAGCCCAATATCAGCATCAGCCCAATATCAGCATCAGCCCAATATCAGCATCAGCCCAATATCAGCATCAGCCCAATATCAGCATCAGCCCAATATCAGCATCAGCCCAATATCAGCATCAGCCCAATATCAGCATCAGCCCAATATCAGCATCAGCCCAATATCAGCATCAGCCCAATATCAGCATCAGCCCAATATCAGCATCAGCCCAATATCAGCATCAGCCCAATATCAGCATCAGCCCAATATCAGCATCAGCCCAATATCAGCATCAGCCCAATATCAGCATCAGCCCAATATCAGCATCAGCCCAATATCAGCATCAGCCCTAGACACTCTGCAGGCCTATAAGCTTGGCTGGGGGCAGAGAAGCAGCCCAATATGATATAATATCAGCTGATGCTGATATTGGGCTGATGCTGATATTGGGCTGATGCTGATATTGGGCTGATGCTGATATTGGGCTGATGCTGATATTGGGCTGATGCTGATATTGGGCTGATGCTGATATTGGGCTGATGCTGATATTGGGCTGATGCTGATATTGGGCTGATGCTGATATTGGGCTGATGCTGATATTGGGCTGATGCTGATATTGGGCTGATGCTGATATTGGGCTGGTTTTACAATTATTTATTTATTTAAAAATGGCCCAATAGACATAAACACTAAAATCGAGGCTTCATCTAGCCACAAGCAGATGGACCATGTAATACATATTTGATTTAGTGTATTAGCTAAATAATTATTATGCCCTTACCTCTGACAGCAAGCCCAGCCTGTCTGACTGACTGACTTCTAATGCTCTCTTCTTCCTTCCCTTCCTCCTGCTGCTATCATGCTAACAGAAGCTAACTCTCTCTAACTCTGTCCAAAAGACCCCAAAACGTTCCAAATAAATTTTCGGGTCCTTAGTGATCATCAGAGAGACAAAAGGTGGCCATTAATGTCTTTCAAACATCTTCTACGACTTATTAAAAAATATATGAAATATTGCACTGGCCAGCCATAACAGTGGAACACAAGCTAACATGCTAACAGATGCTACATGGCTCTAAATCTGTCAAAAATAGACCAAAACATTCCAAATTAATTTTCGAGTCCTCAGTGATCATCAGAGAGACAAAAGGTGGCCATTAATGTCTTTCAAACATCTTCTACGATTTATTAAAAAATATATCAATAGTACCTCCAGTCCAGCCTGCTTGTTGACAGGCAAACCAAGATGGCTGCCGTGTTCAGTGGAAAGTGAGAGAGGGGGGCGGCGCCCTGCTGTCAGCTGTCAGTCAAGAGTCTAAACCATTGGCCCCCAGCAACATTAGGATAGGCCAATAACCATCCAGGGATATCCTAATACATTTTAGGAAAGTCAGAGAGGATCGGCTGGCCAGGAGCGGAAGGAAACCAGTGCGTTCTTTGAGGTTTTCACAGCTATTCCGTTAATTTTCTTATTTCTGAAGGTTCAGTTAACACAAACACATCTATAGCAACTCAAATTGACATTTCTATAACATCACCCTCAGTGAAATATGACATTAGAGCTGTACTATGGGACAGAGTCTCTGCTCTGTGCTCTGTGTTACTGTGCACTGACGACACCTCGTGGGCATTCAGTTGAATTGCATGCATGCCCAGCTAATTGACATCACAGGCTGTGTGAAATATGTGAATATGACAGAACAGTGGTTCTCATATTGACCAGGGGTCATTGCTTTTGTTCTCAGAGTTACATTGCTCAACTCAAGACTCCGCTCGCTCACTCACACTCACTCACTCACTCACTCACTCACTCACACTCACTCACTCACTCACTCACTCACTCACTCACTCACTCACCGCACGCACGCACGCACGCACGCACGCACGCACGCACGCACGCACGCACGCACGCACGCACGCACGCACGCACGCACGCACGCACGCACGCACGCACTCACTCACTCACTCACTCACTCACTCACTCACTCACTCACTCACTCACCGCACGCACGCACGCACGCACGCACGAAAAGGAAAAGGAACGCACCGGCCGAAGGAGGAACGCGGAGGCGCCGCGTTCCACTTATCGGGCCTTTGGGCCCGCCGCGGGCGGACGGGGCGACGCCGGGGCGCGCCAGGCGCGTCCCTCATCTCCGGGCGCCCCGGGGACCGGGAAGGGCCAAAAAATGTTTTGCGCGGCCCCCTTCGGGGGCCCGAGGCCCTGCGCGGGCCCAGTTAACACGACACCTCGTGGGCACAGTGACCTCTGGGCCCTTCCCGGTCCCCGGGGCGCCCGGAGATGAGGGACGCGCCTGGCGCGCCCCGGCGTCGCCCCGTCCGCCCGCGGCGGGCCCAAAGGCCCGATAAGTGGAACGCGGCGCCTCCGCGTTCCTCCTTCGGCCGGTGCGTTCCTTTTCCTTTTCGTGCGTGCGTGCGTGCGTGCGCGCACTCACTCACTCACTCACTCACTCACTCACTCACTCACTCACTCACTCACTCACTCACCGCACCGCACGCACGCACGCACGCACGCACGCACACAGGCATGAGGGCACAGTGACCTCTGGGCCCTGACCCTCCACGCACGCTCTCTCAACGCACGCACGCACGCACGCACGCACGCACGCACTCACTCACTCACTCACTCACTCACTCACTCACTCACTCACCGCACGCACGCACGCACGCACGCACGCACGCACGCACGCACGCACGCACGTCAAACTGGGGGCCCTTTAAATGAAAAGGGTTGACAACTGTCTAGCTTAGTGAAATATTGAATTGGACATTTCATAAAGTCACACATACAACAGACTGTGACAGACAGGTTTATTTTTAGCACTCCAGGGTGTCGAACCCCATACACGCCCGTGTAAACTTGGTGTAGTACCGGTACGAGCACTTTGTTTTTCCTGTCTGACACAATGTCTTTATTGCATGTGAACAACATGTACATTTTAGCCAATAATGTTGAATAAAAAAAGGAATATAAAACTAAATGTTATCATTCTGTCGGTTCTACATGACAACTCACCTTTGCATATAGAAAATAAATGTCATATGTGTCCACCACTCTGACAGCTGTCTGCTGCTCCACACACACTGTACACAAATTGAACATACAGTAAATAATGGGCTTGCAAATGTGTTTGTATTACATGCAATGAGTAATTATATTGGAGCTAACATGCAAAAACAGGCTGGTTTTACAATTATTTATTTATTTAAAAATGGCCCAATAGACATAAACACTAAAATCGAGGCTTCATCTAGCCACAAGCAGATGGACCATGTAATACATATTTGATTTAGTGTATTAGCTAAATAATTATTATGCCCTTACCTCTGACAGCAAGCCCAGCCTGTCTGACTGACTGACTTCTAATGCTCTCTTCTTCCTTCCCTTCCTCCTGCTGCTATCATGCTAACAGAAGCTAACTCTCTCTAACTCTGTCCAAAAGACCCCAAAACGTTCCAAATAAATTTTCGGGTCCTTAGTGATCATCAGAGAGACAAAAGGTGGCCATTAATGTCTTTCAAACATCTTCTACGACTTATTAAAAAATATATGAAATATTGCACTGGCCAGCCATAACAGTGGAACACAAGCTAACATGCTAACAGATGCTACATGGCTCTAAATCTGTCAAAAATAGACCAAAACATTCCAAATTAATTTTCGAGTCCTTAGTGATCATCAGAGAGACAAAAGGTGGCCATTAATGTCTTTCAAACATCTTCTACGATTTATTAAAAAATATATCAATAGTACCTCCAGTCCAGCCTGCTTGTTGACAGGCAAACCAAGATGGCTGCCGTGTTCAGTGGAAAGTGAGAGAGGGGGGCGGCGCCCTGCTGTCAGCTGTCAGTCAAGAGTCTAAACCATTGGCCCCCAGCAACATTAGGATAGGCCAATAACCATCCAGGGATATCCTAATACATTTTAGGAAAGTCAGAGAGGATCGGCTGGCCAGGAGCGGAAGGAAACCAGTGCGTTCTTTGAGGTTTTCACAGCTATTCCGTTAATTTTCTTATTTCTGAAGGTTCAGTTAACACAAACACATCTATAGCAACTCAAATTGACATTTCTATAACATCACCCTCAGTGAAATATGACATTAGAGCTGTACTATGGGACAGAGTCTCTGCTCTGTGCTCTGTGTTACTGTGCACTGACGACACCTCGTGGGCATTCAGTTGAATTGCATGCATGCCCAGCTAATTGACATCACAGGCTGTGTGAAATATGTGAATATGACAGAACAGTGGTTCTCATATTGACCAGGGGTCATTGCTTTTGTTCTCAGAGTTACATTGCTCAACTCAAGACTCCGCTCGCTCACTCACACTCACTCACTCACTCACTCACTCACTCACACTCACTCACTCACTCACTCACTCACCGCACGCACGCACGCACGCACGCACGCACGCACGCACGCACGCACGCACGCACGCACGCACGCACGCACGCACGCACTCACTCACTCACTCACTCACTCACTCACTCACTCACTCACTCACTCACTCACTCACTCACTCACCGCACGCACGCACGCACGCACGAAAAGGAAAAGGAACGCACCGGCCGAAGGAGGAACGCGGAGGCGCCGCGTTCCACTTATCGGGCCTTTGGGCCCGCCGCGGGCGGACGGGGCGACGCCGGGGCGCGCCAGGCGCGTCCCTCATCTCCGGGCGCCCCGGGGACCGGGAAGGGCCAAAAAATGTTTTGCGCGGCCCCCTTCGGGGGCCCGAGGCCCTGCGCGGGCCCAGTTAACACGACACCTCGTGGGCACAGTGACCTCTGGGCCCTTCCCGGTCCCCGGGGCGCCCGGAGATGAGGGACGCGCCTGGCGCGCCCCGGCGTCGCCCCGTCCGCCCGCGGCGGGCCCAAAGGCCCGATAAGTGGAACGCGGCGCCTCCGCGTTCCTCCTTCGGCCGGTGCGTTCCTTTTCCTTTTCGTGCGTGCGTGCGTGCGTGCGTGCGCGCACTCACTCACTCACTCACTCACTCACTCACTCACTCACTCACTCACTCACTCACCGCACCGCACGCACGCACGCACGCACGCACGCACACAGGCATGAGGGCACAGTGACCTCTGGGCCCTGACCCTCCACGCACGCTCTCTCAACGCACGCACGCACGCACGCACGCACGCACTCACTCACTCACTCACTCACTCACTCACTCACTCACTCACCGCACGCACGCACGCACGCACGCACGCACGCACGCACGTCAAACTGGGGGCCCTTTAAATGAAAAGGGTTGACAACTGTCTAGCTTAGTGAAATATTGAATTGGACATTTCATAAAGTCACACATACAACAGACTGTGACAGACAGGTTTATTTTTAGCACTCCAGGGTGTCGAACCCCATACACGCCCGTGTAAACTTGGTGTAGTACCGGTACGAGCACTTTGTTTTTCCTGTCTGACACAATGTCTTTATTGCATGTGAACAACATGTACATTTTAGCCAATAATGTTGAATAAAAAAAGGAATATAAAACTAAATGTTATCATTCTGTCGGTTCTACATGACAACTCACCTTTGCATATAGAAAATAAATGTCATATGTGTCCACCACTCTGACAGCTGTCTGCTGCTCCACACACACTGTACACAAATTGAACATACAGTAAATAATGGGCTTGCAAATGTGTTTGTATTACATGCAATGAGTAATTATATTGGAGCTAACATGCAAAAACAGGCTGGTTTTACAATTATTTATTTATTTAAAAATGGCCCAATAGACATAAACACTAAAATCGAGGCTTCATCTAGCCACAAGCAGATGGACCATGTAATACATATTTGATTTAGTGTATTAGCTAAATAATTATTATGCCCTTACCTCTGACAGCAAGCCCAGCCTGTCTGACTGACTGACTTCTAATGCTCTCTTCTTCCTTCCCTTCCTCCTGCTGCTATCATGCTAACAGAAGCTAACTCTCTCTAACTCTGTCCAAAAGACCCCAAAACGTTCCAAATAAATTTTCGGGTCCTTAGTGATCATCAGAGAGACAAAAGGTGGCCATTAATGTCTTTCAAACATCTTCTACGACTTATTAAAAAATATATGAAATATTGCACTGGCCAGCCATAACAGTGGAACACAAGCTAACATGCTAACAGATGCTACATGGCTCTAAATCTGTCAAAAATAGACCAAAACATTCCAAATTAATTTTCGAGTCCTTAGTGATCATCAGAGAGACAAAAGGTGGCCATTAATGTCTTTCAAACATCTTCTACGATTTATTAAAAAATATATCAATAGTACCTCCAGTCCAGCCTGCTTGTTGACAGGCAAACCAAGATGGCTGCCGTGTTCAGTGGAAAGTGAGAGAGGGGGGCGGCGCCCTGCTGTCAGCTGTCAGTCAAGAGTCTAAACCATTGGCCCCCAGCAACATTAGGATAGGCCAATAACCATCCAGGGATATCCTAATACATTTTAGGAAAGTCAGAGAGGATCGGCTGGCCAGGAGCGGAAGGAAACCAGTGCGTTCTTTGAGGTTTTCACAGCTATTCCGTTAATTTTCTTATTTCTGAAGGTTCAGTTAACACAAACACATCTATAGCAACTCAAATTGACATTTCTATAACATCACCCTCAGTGAAATATGACATTAGAGCTGTACTATGGGACAGAGTCTCTGCTCTGTGCTCTGTGTTACTGTGCACTGACGACACCTCGTGGGCATTCAGTTGAATTGCATGCATGCCCAGCTAATTGACATCACAGGCTGTGTGAAATATGTGAATATGACAGAACAGTGGTTCTCATATTGACCAGGGGTCATTGCTTTTGTTCTCAGAGTTACATTGCTCAACTCAAGACTCCGCTCGCTCACTCACACTCACTCACTCACTCACTCACTCACTCACACTCACTCACTCACTCACTCACTCACTCACTCACCGCACGCACGCACGCACGCACGCACGCACGCACGCACGCACGCACGCACGCACGCACGCACGCACGCACGCACGCACGCACGCACGCACGCACGCACGCACGCACGCACTCACTCACTCACTCACTCACTCACTCACTCACTCACTCACTCACTCACCGCACGCACGCACGCACGCACGCACGAAAAGGAAAAGGAACGCACCGGCCGAAGGAGGAACGCGGAGGCGCCGCGTTCCACTTATCGGGCCTTTGGGCCCGCCGCGGGCGGACGGGGCGACGCCGGGGCGCGCCAGGCGCGTCCCTCATCTCCGGGCGCCCCGGGGACCGGGAAGGGCCAAAAAATGTTTTGCGCGGCCCCCTTCGGGGGCCCGAGGCCCTGCGCGGGCCCAGTTAACACGACACCTCGTGGGCACAGTGACCTCTGGGCCCTTCCCGGTCCCCGGGGCGCCCGGAGATGAGGGACGCGCCTGGCGCGCCCCGGCGTCGCCCCGGCGTCGCCCCGTCCGCCCGCGGCGGGCCCAAAGGCCCGATAAGTGGAACGCGGCGCCTCCGCGTTCCTCCTTCGGCCGGTGCGTTCCTTTTCCTTTTCGTGCGTGCGTGCGTGCGTGCGTGCGTGCGCGCACTCACTCACTCACTCACTCACTCACTCACTCACTCACTCACTCACTCACTCACTCACTCACTCACTCACTCACCGCACCGCACGCACGCACGCACGCACGCACGCACGCACACAGGCATGAGGGCACAGTGACCTCTGGGCCCTGACCCTCCACGCACGCTCTCTCAACGCACGCACGCACGCACGCACGCACGCACGCACTCACTCACTCACTCACTCACTCACTCACTCACTCACTCACTCACTCACCGCACGCACGCACGCACGCACGCACGCACGCACGCACGCACGTCAAACTGGGGGCCCTTTAAATGAAAAGGGTTGACAACTGTCTAGCTTAGTGAAATATTGAATTGGACATTTCATAAAGTCACACATACAACAGACTGTGACAGACAGGTTTATTTTTAGCACTCCAGGGTGTCGAACCCCATACACGCCCGTGTAAACTTGGTGTAGTACCGGTACGAGCACTTTGTTTTTCCTGTCTGACACAATGTCTTTATTGCATGTGAACAACATGTACATTTTAGCCAATAATGTTGAATAAAAAAAGGAATATAAAACTAAATGTTATCATTCTGTCGGTTCTACATGACAACTCACCTTTGCATATAGAAAATAAATGTCATATGTGTCCACCACTCTGACAGCTGTCTGCTGCTCCACACACACTGTACACAAATTGAACATACAGTAAATAATGGGCTTGCAAATGTGTTTGTATTACATGCAATGAGTAATTATATTGGAGCTAACATGCAAAAACAGGCTGGTTTTACAATTATTTATTTATTTAAAAATGGCCCAATAGACATAAACACTAAAATCGAGGCTTCATCTAGCCACAAGCAGATGGACCATGTAATACATATTTGATTTAGTGTATTAGCTAAATAATTATTATGCCCTTACCTCTGACAGCAAGCCCAGCCTGTCTGACTGACTGACTTCTAATGCTCTCTTCTTCCTTCCCTTCCTCCTGCTGCTATCATGCTAACAGAAGCTAACTCTCTCTAACTCTGTCCAAAAGACCCCAAAACGTTCCAAATACATTTTCGGGTCCTTAGTGATCATCAGAGAGACAAAAGGTGGCCATTAATGTCTTTCAAACATCTTCTACGACTTATTAAAAAATATATGAAATATTGCACTGGCCAGCCATAACAGTGGAACACAAGCTAACATGCTAACAGATGCTACATGGCTCTAAATCTGTCAAAAATAGACCAAAACATTCCAAATTAATTTTCGAGTCCTTAGTGATCATCAGAGAGACAAAAGGTGGCCATTAATGTCTTTCAAACATCTTCTACGATTTATTAAAAAATATATCAATAGTACCTCCAGTCCAGCCTGCTTGTTGACAGGCAAACCAAGATGGCTGCCGTGTTCAGTGGAAAGTGAGAGAGGGGGGCGGCGCCCTGCTGTCAGCTGTCAGTCAAGAGTCTAAACCATTGGCCCCCAGCAACATTAGGATAGGCCAATAACCATCCAGGGATATCCTAATACATTTTAGGAAAGTCAGAGAGGATCGGCTGGCCAGGAGCGGAAGGAAACCAGTGCGTTCTTTGAGGTTTTCACAGCTATTCCGTTAATTTTCTTATTTCTGAAGGTTCAGTTAACACAAACACATCTATAGCAACTCAAATTGACATTTCTATAACATCACCCTCAGTGAAATATGACATTAGAGCTGTACTATGGGACAGAGTCTCTGCTCTGTGCTCTGTGTTACTGTGCACTGACGACACCTCGTGGGCATTCAGTTGAATTGCATGCATGCCCAGCTAATTGACATCACAGGCTGTGTGAAATATGTGAATATGACAGAACAGTGGTTCTCATATTGACCAGGGGTCATTGCTTTTGTTCTCAGAGTTACATTGCTCAACTCAAGACTCCGCTCGCTCACTCACACTCACTCACTCACTCACTCACTCACACTCACTCACTCACTCACTCACTCACTCACTCACCGCACGCACGCACGCACGCACGCGCGCACGCACGCACGCACGCACGCACGCACTCACTCACTCACTCACTCACTCACTCACTCACTCACTCACTCACTCACTCACTCACTCACCGCACGCACGCACGCACGCACGAAAAGGAAAAGGAACGCACCGGCCGAAGGAGGAACGCGGAGGCGCCGCGTTCCACTTATCGGGCCTTTGGGCCCGCCGCGGGCGGACGGGGCGACGCCGGGGCGCGCCAGGCGCGTCCCTCATCTCCGGGCGCCCCGGGGACCGGGAAGGGCCAAAAAATGTTTTGCGCGGCCCCCTTCGGGGGCCCGAGGCCCTGCGCGGGCCCAGTTAACACGACACCTCGTGGGCACAGTGACCTCTGGGCCCTTCCCGGTCCCCGGGGCGCCCGGAGATGAGGGACGCGCCTGGCGCGCCCCGGCGTCGCCCCGTCCGCCCGCGGCGGGCCCAAAGGCCCGATAAGTGGAACGCGGCGCCTCCGCGTTCCTCCTTCGGCCGGTGCGTTCCTTTTCCTTTTCGTGCGTGCGTGCGTGCGTGCGTGCGCGCACTCACTCACTCACTCACTCACTCACTCACTCACTCACTCACTCACTCACCGCACCGCACGCACGCACGCACGCACGCACGCACACAGGCATGAGGGCACAGTGACCTCTGGGCCCTGACCCTCCACGCACGCTCTCTCAACGCACGCACGCACGCACGCACGCACGCACTCACTCACTCACTCACTCACTCACTCACTCACTCACTCACCGCACGCACGCACGCACGCACGCACGCACGCACGCACGTCAAACTGGGGGCCCTTTAAATGAAAAGGGTTGACAACTGTCTAGCTTAGTGAAATATTGAATTGGACATTTCATAAAGTCACACATACAACAGACTGTGACAGACAGGTTTATTTTTAGCACTCCAGGGTGTCGAACCCCATACACGCCCGTGTAAACTTGGTGTAGTACCGGTACGAGCACTTTGTTTTTCCTGTCTGACACAATGTCTTTATTGCATGTGAACAACATGTACATTTTAGCCAATAATGTTGAATAAAAAAAGGAATATAAAACTAAATGTTATCATTCTGTCGGTTCTACATGACAACTCACCTTTGCATATAGAAAATAAATGTCATATGTGTCCACCACTCTGACAGCTGTCTGCTGCTCCACACACACTGTACACAAATTGAACATACAGTAAATAATGGGCTTGCAAATGTGTTTGTATTACATGCAATGAGTAATTATATTGGAGCTAACATGCAAAAACAGGCTGGTTTTACAATTATTTATTTATTTAAAAATGGCCCAATAGACATAAACACTAAAATCGAGGCTTCATCTAGCCACAAGCAGATGGACCATGTAATACATATTTGATTTAGTGTATTAGCTAAATAATTATTATGCCCTTACCTCTGACAGCAAGCCCAGCCTGTCTGACTGACTGACTTCTAATGCTCTCTTCTTCCTTCCCTTCCTCCTGCTGCTATCATGCTAACAGAAGCTAACTCTCTCTAACTCTGTCCAAAAGACCCCAAAACGTTCCAAATAAATTTTCGGGTCCTTAGTGATCATCAGAGAGACAAAAGGTGGCCATTAATGTCTTTCAAACATCTTCTACGACTTATTAAAAAATATATGAAATATTGCACTGGCCAGCCATAACAGTGGAACACAAGCTAACATGCTAACAGATGCTACATGGCTCTAAATCTGTCAAAAATAGACCAAAACATTCCAAATTAATTTTCGAGTCCTTAGTGATCATCAGAGAGACAAAAGGTGGCCATTAATGTCTTTCAAACATCTTCTACGATTTATTAAAAAATATATCAATAGTACCTCCAGTCCAGCCTGCTTGTTGACAGGCAAACCAAGATGGCTGCCGTGTTCAGTGGAAAGTGAGAGAGGGGGGCGGCGCCCTGCTGTCAGCTGTCAGTCAAGAGTCTAAACCATTGGCCCCCAGCAACATTAGGATAGGCCAATAACCATCCAGGGATATCCTAATACATTTTAGGAAAGTCAGAGAGGATCGGCTGGCCAGGAGCGGAAGGAAACCAGTGCGTTCTTTGAGGTTTTCACAGCTATTCCGTTAATTTTCTTATTTCTGAAGGTTCAGTTAACACAAACACATCTATAGCAACTCAAATTGACATTTCTATAACATCACCCTCAGTGAAATATGACATTAGAGCTGTACTATGGGACAGAGTCTCTGCTCTGTGCTCTGTGTTACTGTGCACTGACGACACCTCGTGGGCATTCAGTTGAATTGCATGCATGCCCAGCTAATTGACATCACAGGCTGTGTGAAATATGTGAATATGACAGAACAGTGGTTCTCATATTGACCAGGGGTCATTGCTTTTGTTCTCAGAGTTACATTGCTCAACTCAAGACTCCGCTCGCTCACTCACACTCACTCACTCACTCACTCACTCACTCACACTCACTCACTCACTCACTCACTCACTCACTCACCGCACGCACGCACGCACGCACGCACGCACGCACGCACGCACGCACGCACGCACGCACGCACGCACGCACGCACGCACGCACGCACGCACGCACGCACGCACGCACTCACTCACTCACTCACTCACTCACTCACTCACTCACTCACTCACTCACTCACTCACTCACCGCACGCACGCACGCACGCACGAAAAGGAAAAGGAACGCACCGGCCGAAGGAGGAACGCGGAGGCGCCGCGTTCCACTTATCGGGCCTTTGGGCCCGCCGCGGGCGGACGGGGCGACGCCGGGGCGCGCCAGGCGCGTCCCTCATCTCCGGGCGCCCCGGGGACCGGGAAGGGCCAAAAAATGTTTTGCGCGGCCCCCTTCGGGGGCCCGAGGCCCTGCGCGGGCCCAGTTAACACGACACCTCGTGGGCACAGTGACCTCTGGGCCCTTCCCGGTCCCCGGGGCGCCCGGAGATGAGGGACGCGCCTGGCGCGCCCCGGCGTCGCCCCGTCCGCCCGCGGCGGGCCCAAAGGCCCGATAAGTGGAACGCGGCGCCTCCGCGTTCCTCCTTCGGCCGGTGCGTTCCTTTTCCTTTTCGTGCGTGCGTGCGTGCGTGCGTGCGTGCGCGCACTCACTCACTCACTCACTCACTCACTCACTCACTCACTCACTCACTCACTCACTCACCGCACCGCACGCACGCACGCACGCACGCACGCACACAGGCATGAGGGCACAGTGACCTCTGGGCCCTGACCCTCCACGCACGCTCTCTCAACGCACGCACGCACGCACGCACGCACGCACTCACTCACTCACTCACTCACTCACTCACTCACTCACTCACTCACCGCACGCACGCACGCACGCACGCACGCACGCACGCACGCACGTCAAACTGGGGGCCCTTTAAATGAAAAGGGTTGACAACTGTCTAGCTTAGTGAAATATTGAATTGGACATTTCATAAAGTCACACATACAACAGACTGTGACAGACAGGTTTATTTTTAGCACTCCAGGGTGTCGAACCCCATACACGCCCGTGTAAACTTGGTGTAGTACCGGTACGAGCACTTTGTTTTTCCTGTCTGACACAATGTCTTTATTGCATGTGAACAACATGTACATTTTAGCCAATAATGTTGAATAAAAAAAGGAATATAAAACTAAATGTTATCATTCTGTCGGTTCTACATGACAACTCACCTTTGCATATAGAAAATAAATGTCATATGTGTCCACCACTCTGACAGCTGTCTGCTGCTCCACACACACTGTACACAAATTGAACATACAGTAAATAATGGGCTTGCAAATGTGTTTGTATTACATGCAATGAGTAATTATATTGGAGCTAACATGCAAAAACAGGCTGGTTTTACAATTATTTATTTATTTAAAAATGGCCCAATAGACATAAACACTAAAATCGAGGCTTCATCTAGCCACAAGCAGATGGACCATGTAATACATATTTGATTTAGTGTATTAGCTAAATAATTATTATGCCCTTACCTCTGACAGCAAGCCCAGCCTGTCTGACTGACTGACTTCTAATGCTCTCTTCTTCCTTCCCTTCCTCCTGCTGCTATCATGCTAACAGAAGCTAACTCTCTCTAACTCTGTCCAAAAGACCCCAAAACGTTCCAAATAAATTTTCGGGTCCTTAGTGATCATCAGAGAGACAAAAGGTGGCCATTAATGTCTTTCAAACATCTTCTACGACTGTTTAAAAAATATATGAAATATTGCACTGGCCAGCCATAACAGTGGAACACAAGCTAACATGCTAACAGATGCTACATGGCTCTAAATCTGTCAAAAATAGACCAAAACATTCCAAATTAATTTTCGAGTCCTTAGTGATCATCAGAGAGACAAAAGGTGGCCATTAATGTCTTTCAAACATCTTCTACGATTTATTAAAAAATATATCAATAGTACCTCCAGTCCAGCCTGCTTGTTGACAGGCAAACCAAGATGGCTGCCGTGTTCAGTGGAAAGTGAGAGAGGGGGGCGGCGCCCTGCTGTCAGCTGTCAGTCAAGAGTCTAAACCATTGGCCCCCAGCAACATTAGGATAGGCCAATAACCATCCAGGGATATCCTAATACATTTTAGGAAAGTCAGAGAGGATCGGCTGGCCAGGAGCGGAAGGAAACCAGTGCGTTCTTTGAGGTTTTCACAGCTATTCCGTTAATTTTCTTATTTCTGAAGGTTCAGTTAACACAAACACATCTATAGCAACTCAAATTGACATTTCTATAACATCACCCTCAGTGAAATATGACATTAGAGCTGTACTATGGGACAGAGTCTCTGCTCTGTGCTCTGTGTTACTGTGCACTGACGACACCTCGTGGGCATTCAGTTGAATTGCATGCATGCCCAGCTAATTGACATCACAGGCTGTGTGAAATATGTGAATATGACAGAACAGTGGTTCTCATATTGACCAGGGGTCATTGCTTTTGTTCTCAGAGTTACATTGCTCAACTCAAGACTCCGCTCGCTCACTCACACTCACTCACTCACTCACTCACTCACACTCACTCACTCACTCACTCACTCACTCACTCACCGCACGCACGCACGCACGCACGCACGCACGCACGCACGCACGCACGCACGCACGCACGCACGCACGCACGCACGCACGCACGCACGCACGCACGCACGCACGCACGCACGCACGCACTCACTCACTCACTCACTCACTCACTCACTCACTCACTCACCGCACGCACGCACGCACGCACGAAAAGGAAAAGGAACGCACCGGCCGAAGGAGGAACGCGGAGGCGCCGCGTTCCACTTATCGGGCCTTTGGGCCCGCCGCGGGCGGACGGGGCGACGCCGGGGCGCGCCAGGCGCGTCCCTCATCTCCGGGCGCCCCGGGGACCGGGAAGGGCCAAAAAATGTTTTGCGCGGCCCCCTTCGGGGGCCCGAGGCCCTGCGCGGGCCCAGTTAACACGACACCTCGTGGGCACAGTGACCTCTGGGCCCTTCCCGGTCCCCGGGGCGCCCGGAGATGAGGGACGCGCCTGGCGCGCCCCGGCGTCGCCCCGTCCGCCCGCGGCGGGCCCAAAGGCCCGATAAGTGGAACGCGGCGCCTCCGCGTTCCTCCTTCGGCCGGTGCGTTCCTTTTCCTTTTCGTGCGTGCGTGCGTGCGTGCGTGCGCGCACTCACTCACTCACTCACTCACTCACTCACTCACTCACTCACTCACTCACTCACTCACTCACTCACTCACTCACCGCACCGCACGCACGCACGCACGCACGCACGCACACAGGCATGAGGGCACAGTGACCTCTGGGCCCTGACCCTCCACGCACGCTCTCTCAACGCACGCACGCACGCACGCACGCACGCACTCACTCACTCACTCACTCACTCACTCACTCACTCACTCACTCACCGCACGCACGCACGCACGCACGCACGCACGCACGCACGCACGCACGCACGTCAAACTGGGGGCCCTTTAAATGAAAAGGGTTGACAACTGTCTAGCTTAGTGAAATATTGAATTGGACATTTCATAAAGTCACACATACAACAGACTGTGACAGACAGGTTTATTTTTAGCACTCCAGGGTGTCGAACCCCATACACGCCCGTGTAAACTTGGTGTAGTACCGGTACGAGCACTTTGTTTTTCCTGTCTGACACAATGTCTTTATTGCATGTGAACAACATGTACATTTTAGCCAATAATGTTGAATAAAAAAAGGAATATAAAACTAAATGTTATCATTCTGTCGGTTCTACATGACAACTCACCTTTGCATATAGAAAATAAATGTCATATGTGTCCACCACTCTGACAGCTGTCTGCTGCTCCACACACACTGTACACAAATTGAACATACAGTAAATAATGGGCTTGCAAATGTGTTTGTATTACATGCAATGAGTAATTATATTGGAGCTAACATGCAAAAACAGGCTGGTTTTACAATTATTTATTTATTTAAAAATGGCCCAATAGACATAAACACTAAAATCGAGGCTTCATCTAGCCACAAGCAGATGGACCATGTAATACATATTTGATTTAGTGTATTAGCTAAATAATTATTATGCCCTTACCTCTGACAGCAAGCCCAGCCTGTCTGACTGACTGACTTCTAATGCTCTCTTCTTCCTTCCCTTCCTCCTGCTGCTATCATGCTAACAGAAGCTAACTCTCTCTAACTCTGTCCAAAAGACCCCAAAACGTTCCAAATAAATTTTCGGGTCCTTAGTGATCATCAGAGAGACAAAAGGTGGCCATTAATGTCTTTCAAACATCTTCTACGACTTATTAAAAAATATATGAAATATTGCACTGGCCAGCCATAACAGTGGAACACAAGCTAACATGCTAACAGATGCTACATGGCTCTAAATCTGTCAAAAATAGACCAAAACATTCCAAATTAATTTTCGAGTCCTTAGTGATCATCAGAGAGACAAAAGGTGGCCATTAATGTCTTTCAAACATCTTCTACGATTTATTAAAAAATATATCAATAGTACCTCCAGTCCAGCCTGCTTGTTGACAGGCAAACCAAGATGGCTGCCGTGTTCAGTGGAAAGTGAGAGAGGGGGGCGGCGCCCTGCTGTCAGCTGTCAGTCAAGAGTCTAAACCATTGGCCCCCAGCAACATTAGGATAGGCCAATAACCATCCAGGGATATCCTAATACATTTTAGGAAAGTCAGAGAGGATCGGCTGGCCAGGAGCGGAAGGAAACCAGTGCGTTCTTTGAGGTTTTCACAGCTATTCCGTTAATTTTCTTATTTCTGAAGGTTCAGTTAACACAAACACATCTATAGCAACTCAAATTGACATTTCTATAACATCACCCTCAGTGAAATATGACATTAGAGCTGTACTATGGGACAGAGTCTCTGCTCTGTGCTCTGTGTTACTGTGCACTGACGACACCTCGTGGGCATTCAGTTGAATTGCATGCATGCCCAGCTAATTGACATCACAGGCTGTGTGAAATATGTGAATATGACAGAACAGTGGTTCTCATATTGACCAGGGGTCATTGCTTTTGTTCTCAGAGTTACATTGCTCAACTCAAGACTCCGCTCGCTCACTCACACTCACTCACTCACTCACTCACTCACACTCACTCACTCACTCACTCACTCACTCACTCACCGCACGCACGCACGCACGCACGCACGCACGCACGCACGCACGCACGCACGCACGCACGCACGCACGCACGCACGCACGCACGCACGCACGCACTCACTCACTCACTCACTCACTCACTCACTCACTCACTCACTCACTCACTCACTCACCGCACGCACGCACGCACGCACGAAAAGGAAAAGGAACGCACCGGCCGAAGGAGGAACGCGGAGGCGCCGCGTTCCACTTATCGGGCCTTTGGGCCCGCCGCGGGCGGACGGGGCGACGCCGGGGCGCGCCAGGCGCGTCCCTCATCTCCGGGCGCCCCGGGGACCGGGAAGGGCCAAAAAATGTTTTGCGCGGCCCCCTTCGGGGGCCCGAGGCCCTGCGCGGGCCCAGTTAACACGACACCTCGTGGGCACAGTGACCTCTGGGCCCTTCCCGGTCCCCGGGGCGCCCGGAGATGAGGGACGCGCCTGGCGCGCCCCGGCGTCGCCCCGTCCGCCCGCGGCGGGCCCAAAGGCCCGATAAGTGGAACGCGGCGCCTCCGCGTTCCTCCTTCGGCCGGTGCGTTCCTTTTCCTTTTCGTGCGTGCGTGCGTGCGTGCGTGCGCGCACTCACTCACTCACTCACTCACTCACTCACTCACTCACTCACTCACTCACTCACTCACTCACTCACTCACTCACTCACTCACTCACCGCACCGCACGCACGCACGCACGCACGCACGCACACAGGCATGAGGGCACAGTGACCTCTGGGCCCTGACCCTCCACGCACGCTCTCTCAACGCACGCACGCACGCACGCACGCACGCACTCACTCACTCACTCACTCACTCACTCACTCACTCACTCACTCACTCACCGCACGCACGCACGCACGCACGCACGCACGCACGCACGTCAAACTGGGGGCCCTTTAAATGAAAAGGGTTGACAACTGTCTAGCTTAGTGAAATATTGAATTGGACATTTCATAAAGTCACACATACAACAGACTGTGACAGACAGGTTTATTTTTAGCACTCCAGGGTGTCGAACCCCATACACGCCCGTGTAAACTTGGTGTAGTACCGGTACGAGCACTTTGTTTTTCCTGTCTGACACAATGTCTTTATTGCATGTGAACAACATGTACATTTTAGCCAATAATGTTGAATAAAAAAAGGAATATAAAACTAAATGTTATCATTCTGTCGGTTCTACATGACAACTCACCTTTGCATATAGAAAATAAATGTCATATGTGTCCACCACTCTGACAGCTGTCTGCTGCTCCAAACACACTGTACACAAATTGAACATACAGTAAATAATGGGCTTGCAAATGTGTTTGTATTACATGCAATGAGTAATTATATTGGAGCTAACATGCAAAAACAGGCTGGTTTTACAATTATTTATTTATTTAAAAATGGCCCAATAGACATAAACACTAAAATCGAGGCTTCATCTAGCCACAAGCAGATGGACCATGTAATACATATTTGATTTAGTGTATTAGCTAAATAATTATTATGCCCTTACCTCTGACAGCAAGCCCAGCCTGTCTGACTGACTGACTTCTAATGCTCTCTTCTTCCTTCCCTTCCTCCTGCTGCTATCATGCTAACAGAAGCTAACTCTCTCTAACTCTGTCCAAAAGACCCCAAAACGTTCCAAATAAATTTTCGGGTCCTTAGTGATCATCAGAGAGACAAAAGGTGGCCATTAATGTCTTTCAAACATCTTCTACGACTTATTAAAAAATATATGAAATATTGCACTGGCCAGCCATAACAGTGGAACACAAGCTAACATGCTAACAGATGCTACATGGCTCTAAATCTGTCAAAAATAGACCAAAACATTCCAAATTAATTTTCGAGTCCTTAGTGATCATCAGAGAGACAAAAGGTGGCCATTAATGTCTTTCAAACATCTTCTACGATTTATTAAAAAAATATATCAATAGTACCTCCAGTCCAGCCTGCTTGTTGACAGGCAAACCAAGATGGCTGCCGTGTTCAGTGGAAAGTGAGAGAGGGGGGCGGCGCCCTGCTGTCAGCTGTCAGTCAAGAGTCTAAACCATTGGCCCCCAGCAACATTAGGATAGGCCAATAACCATCCAGGGATATCCTAATACATTTTAGGAAAGTCAGAGAGGATCGGCTGGCCAGGAGCGGAAGGAAACCAGTGCGTTCTTTGAGGTTTTCACAGCTATTCCGTTAATTTTCTTATTTCTGAAGGTTCAGTTAACACAAACACATCTATAGCAACTCAAATTGACATTTCTATAACATCACCCTCAGTGAAATATGACATTAGAGCTGTACTATGGGACAGAGTCTCTGCTCTGTGCTCTGTGTTACTGTGCACTGACGACACCTCGTGGGCATTCAGTTGAATTGCATGCATGCCCAGCTAATTGACATCACAGGCTGTGTGAAATATGTGAATATGACAGAACAGTGGTTCTCATATTGACCAGGGGTCATTGCTTTTGTTCTCAGAGTTACATTGCTCAACTCAAGACTCCGCTCGCTCACTCACACTCACTCACTCACTCACTCACTCACACTCACTCACTCACTCACTCACTCACTCACTCACCGCACGCACGCACGCACGCACGCACGCACGCACGCACGCACGCACGCACGCACGCACGCACGCACGCACGCACGCACTCACTCACTCACTCACTCACTCACTCACTCACTCACTCACTCACTCACTCACTCACTCACCGCACGCACGCACGCACGCACGAAAAGGAAAAGGAACGCACCGGCCGAAGGAGGAACGCGGAGGCGCCGCGTTCCACTTATCGGGCCTTTGGGCCCGCCGCGGGCGGACGGGGCGACGCCGGGGCGCGCCAGGCGCGTCCCTCATCTCCGGGCGCCCCGGGGACCGGGAAGGGCCAAAAAATTTTTGCGCGGCCCCCTTCGGGGGCCCGAGGCCCTGCGCGGGCCCAGTTAACACGACACCTCGTGGGCACAGTGACCTCTGGGCCCTTCCCGGTCCCCGGGGCGCCCGGAGATGAGGGACGCGCCTGGCGCGCCCCGGCGTCGCCCCGTCCGCCCGCGGCGGGCCCAAAGGCCCGATAAGTGGAACGCGGCGCCTCCGCGTTCCTCCTTCGGCCGGTGCGTTCCTTTTCCTTTTCGTGCGTGCGTGCGTGCGTGCGTGCGCGCACTCACTCACTCACTCACTCACTCACTCACTCACTCACTCACTCACTCACTCACTCACTCACTCACTCACTCACTCACTCACTCACTCACTCACCGCACCGCACGCACGCACGCACGCACGCACGCACACAGGCATGAGGGCACAGTGACCTCTGGGCCCTGACCCTCCACGCACGCTCTCTCAACGCACGCACGCACGCACGCACGCACGCACTCACTCACTCACTCACTCACTCACTCACTCACTCACTCACCGCACGCACGCACGCACGCACGCACGCACGCACGTCAAACTGGGGGCCCTTTAAATGAAAAGGGTTGACAACTGTCTAGCTTAGTGAAATATTGAATTGGACATTTCATAAAGTCACACATACAACAGACTGTGACAGACAGGTTTATTTTTAGCACTCCAGGGTGTCGAACCCCATACACGCCCGTGTAAACTTGGTGTAGTACCGGTACGAGCACTTTGTTTTTCCTGTCTGACACAATGTCTTTATTGCATGTGAACAACATGTACATTTTAGCCAATAATGTTGAATAAAAAAAGGAATATAAAACTAAATGTTATCATTCTGTCGGTTCTACATGACAACTCACCTTTGCATATAGAAAATAAATGTCATATGTGTCCACCACTCTGACAGCTGTCTGCTGCTCCACACACACTGTACACAAATTGAACATACAGTAAATAATGGGCTTGCAAATGTGTTTGTATTACATGCAATGAGTAATTATATTGGAGCTAACATGCAAAAACAGGCTGGTTTTACAATTATTTATTTATTTAAAAATGGCCCAATAGACATAAACACTAAAATCGAGGCTTCATCTAGCCACAAGCAGATGGACCATGTAATACATATTTGATTTAGTGTATTAGCTAAATAATTATTATGCCCTTACCTCTGACAGCAAGCCCAGCCTGTCTGACTGACTGACTTCTAATGCTCTCTTCTTCCTTCCCTTCCTCCTGCTGCTATCATGCTAACAGAAGCTAACTCTCTCTAACTCTGTCCAAAAGACCCCAAAACGTTCCAAATAAATTTTCGGGTCCTTAGTGATCATCAGAGAGACAAAAGGTGGCCATTAATGTCTTTCAAACATCTTCTACGACTTATTAAAAAATATATGAAATATTGCACTGGCCAGCCATAACAGTGGAACACAAGCTAACATGCTAACAGATGCTACATGGCTCTAAATCTGTCAAAAATAGACCAAAACATTCCAAATTAATTTTCGAGTCCTTAGTGATCATCAGAGAGACAAAAGGTGGCCATTAATGTCTTTCAAACATCTTCTACGATTTATTAAAAAATATATCAATAGTACCTCCAGTCCAGCCTGCTTGTTGACAGGCAAACCAAGATGGCTGCCGTGTTCAGTGGAAAGTGAGAGAGGGGGGCGGCGCCCTGCTGTCAGCTGTCAGTCAAGAGTCTAAACCATTGGCCCCCAGCAACATTAGGATAGGCCAATAACCATCCAGGGATATCCTAATACATTTTAGGAAAGTCAGAGAGGATCGGCTGGCCAGGAGCGGAAGGAAACCAGTGCGTTCTTTGAGGTTTTCACAGCTATTCCGTTAATTTTCTTATTTCTGAAGGTTCAGTTAACACAAACACATCTATAGCAACTCAAATTGACATTTCTATAACATCACCCTCAGTGAAATATGACATTAGAGCTGTACTATGGGACAGAGTCTCTGCTCTGTGCTCTGTGTTACTGTGCACTGACGACACCTCGTGGGCATTCAGTTGAATTGCATGCATGCCCAGCTAATTGACATCACAGGCTGTGTGAAATATGTGAATATGACAGAACAGTGGTTCTCATATTGACCAGGGGTCATTGCTTTTGTTCTCAGAGTTACATTGCTCAACTCAAGACTCCGCTCGCTCACTCACACTCACTCACTCACTCACTCACTCACACTCACTCACTCACTCACTCACTCACTCACTCACCGCACGCACGCACGCACGCACGCACGCACGCACGCACGCACGCACGCACGCACGCACGCACGCACGCACTCACTCACTCACTCACTCACTCACTCACTCACTCACTCACTCACTCACTCACTCACCGCACGCACGCACGCACGCACGCACGTCAAACTGGGGGCCCTTTAAATGAAAAGGGTTGACAACTGTCTAGCTTAGTGAAATATTGAATTGGACATTTCATAAAGTCACACATACAACAGACTGTGACAGACAGGTTTATTTTTAGCACTCCAGGGTGTCGAACCCCATACACGCCCGTGTAAACTTGGTGTAGTACCGGTACGAGCACTTTGTTTTTCCTGTCTGACACAATGTCTTTATTGCATGTGAACAACATGTACATTTTAGCCAATAATGTTGAATAAAAAAAGGAATATAAAACTAAATGTTATCATTCTGTCGGTTCTACATGACAACTCACCTTTGCATATAGAAAATAAATGTCATATGTGTCCACCACTCTGACAGCTGTCTGCTGCTCCACACACACTGTACACAAATTGAACATACAGTAAATAATGGGCTTGCAAATGTGTTTGTATTACATGCAATGAGTAATTATATTGGAGCTAACATGCAAAAACAGGCTGGTTTTACAATTATTTATTTATTTAAAAATGGCCCAATAGACATAAACACTAAAATCGAGGCTTCATCTAGCCACAAGCAGATGGACCATGTAATACATATTTGATTTAGTGTATTAGCTAAATAATTATTATGCCCTTACCTCTGACAGCAAGCCCAGCCTGTCTGACTGACTGACTTCTAATGCTCTCTTCTTCCTTCCCTTCCTCCTGCTGCTATCATGCTAACAGAAGCTAACTCTCTCTAACTCTGTCCAAAAGACCCCAAAACGTTCCAAATAAATTTTCGGGTCCTTAGTGATCATCAGAGAGACAAAAGGTGGCCATTAATGTCTTTCAAACATCTTCTACGACTTATTAAAAAATATATGAAATATTGCACTGGCCAGCCATAACAGTGGAACACAAGCTAACATGCTAACAGATGCTACATGGCTCTAAATCTGTCAAAAATAGACCAAAACATTCCAAATTAATTTTCGAGTCCTTAGTGATCATCAGAGAGACAAAAGGTGGCCATTAATGTCTTTCAAACATCTTCTACGATTTATTAAAAAATATATCAATAGTACCTCCAGTCCAGCCTGCTTGTTGACAGGCAAACCAAGATGGCTGCCGTGTTCAGTGGAAAGTGAGAGAGGGGGGCGGCGCCCTGCTGTCAGCTGTCAGTCAAGAGTCTAAACCATTGGCCCCCAGCAACATTAGGATAGGCCAATAACCATCCAGGGATATCCTAATACATTTTAGGAAAGTCAGAGAGGATCGGCTGGCCAGGAGCGGAAGGAAACCAGTGCGTTCTTTGAGGTTTTCACAGCTATTCCGTTAATTTTCTTATTTCTGAAGGTTCAGTTAACACAAACACATCTATAGCAACTCAAATTGACATTTCTATAACATCACCCTCAGTGAAATATGACATTAGAGCTGTACTATGGGACAGAGTCTCTGCTCTGTGCTCTGTGTTACTGTGCACTGACGACACCTCGTGGGCATTCAGTTGAATTGCATGCATGCCCAGCTAATTGACATCACAGGCTGTGTGAAATATGTGAATATGACAGAACAGTGGTTCTCATATTGACCAGGGGTCATTGCTTTTGTTCTCAGAGTTACATTGCTCAACTCAAGACTCCGCTCGCTCACTCACACTCACTCACTCACTCACTCACTCACACTCACTCACTCACTCACTCACTCACTCACTCACCGCACGCACGCACGCACGCACGCACGCACGCACGCACGCACGCACGCACGCACGCACGCACGCACTCACTCACTCACTCACTCACTCACTCACTCACTCACTCACTCACTCACCGCACGCACGCACGCACGCACGAAAAGGAAAAGGAACGCACCGGCCGAAGGAGGAACGCGGAGGCGCCGCGTTCCACTTATCGGGCCTTTGGGCCCGCCGCGGGCGGACGGGGCGACGCCGGGGCGCGCCAGGCGCGTCCCTCATCTCCGGGCGCCCCGGGGACCGGGAAGGGCCAAAAAATGTTTTGCGCGGCCCCCTTCGGGGGCCCGAGGCCCTGCGCGGGCCCAGTTAACACGACACCTCGTGGGCACAGTGACCTCTGGGCCCTTCCCGGTCCCCGGGGCGCCCGGAGATGAGGGACGCGCCTGGCGCGCCCCGGCGTCGCCCCGTCCGCCCGCGGCGGGCCCAAAGGCCCGATAAGTGGAACGCGGCGCCTCCGCGTTCCTCCTTCGGCCGGTGCGTTCCTTTTCCTTTTCGTGCGTGCGTGCGTGCGTGCGTGCGCGCACTCACTCACTCACTCACTCACTCACTCACTCACTCACTCACTCACTCACTCACCGCACCGCACGCACGCACGCACGCACGCACGCACGCACACAGGCATGAGGGCACAGTGACCTCTGGGCCCTGACCCTCCACGCACGCTCTCTCAACGCACGCACGCACGCACGCACGCACGCACGCACTCACTCACTCACTCACTCACTCACTCACTCACTCACTCACCGCACGCACGCACGCACGCACGCACGCACGCACGCACGCACGTCAAACTGGGGGCCCTTTAAATGAAAAGGGTTGACAACTGTCTAGCTTAGTGAAATATTGAATTGGACATTTCATAAAGTCACACATACAACAGACTGTGACAGACAGGTTTATTTTTAGCACTCCAGGGTGTCGAACCCCATACACGCCCGTGTAAACTTGGTGTAGTACCGGTACGAGCACTTTGTTTTTCCTGTCTGACACAATGTCTTTATTGCATGTGAACAACATGTACATTTTAGCCAATAATGTTGAATAAAAAAAGGAATATAAAACTAAATGTTATCATTCTGTCGGTTCTACATGACAACTCACCTTTGCATATAGAAAATAAATGTCATATGTGTCCACCACTCTGACAGCTGTCTGCTGCTCCACACACACTGTACACAAATTGAACATACAGTAAATAATGGGCTTGCAAATGTGTTTGTATTACATGCAATGAGTAATTATATTGGAGCTAACATGCAAAAACAGGCTGGTTTTACAATTATTTATTTATTTAAAAATGGCCCAATAGACATAAACACTAAAATCGAGGCTTCATCTAGCCACAAGCAGATGGACCATGTAATACATATTTGATTTAGTGTATTAGCTAAATAATTATTATGCCCTTACCTCTGACAGCAAGCCCAGCCTGTCTGACTGACTGACTTCTAATGCTCTCTTCTTCCTTCCCTTCCTCCTGCTGCTATCATGCTAACAGAAGCTAACTCTCTCTAACTCTGTCCAAAAGACCCCAAAACGTTCCAAATAAAATTTCGGGTCCTTAGTGATCATCAGAGAGACAAAAGGTGGCCATTAATGTCTTTCAAACATCTTCTACGACTTATTAAAAAATATATGAAATATTGCACTGGCCAGCCATAACAGTGGAACACAAGCTAACATGCTAACAGATGCTACATGGCTCTAAATCTGTCAAAAATAGACCAAAACATTCCAAATTAATTTTCGAGTCCTTAGTGATCATCAGAGAGACAAAAGGTGGCCATTAATGTCTTTCAAACATCTTCTACGATTTATTAAAAAATATATCAATAGTACCTCCAGTCCAGCCTGCTTGTTGACAGGCAAACCAAGATGGCTGCCGTGTTCAGTGGAAAGTGAGAGAGGGGGGCGGCGCCCTGCTGTCAGCTGTCAGTCAAGAGTCTAAACCATTGGCCCCCAGCAACATTAGGATAGGCCAATAACCATCCAGGGATATCCTAATACATTTTAGGAAAGTCAGAGAGGATCGGCTGGCCAGGAGCGGAAGGAAACCAGTGCGTTCTTTGAGGTTTTCACAGCTATTCCGTTAATTTTCTTATTTCTGAAGGTTCAGTTAACACAAACACATCTATAGCAACTCAAATTGACATTTCTATAACATCACCCTCAGTGAAATATGACATTAGAGCTGTACTATGGGACAGAGTCTCTGCTCTGTGCTCTGTGTTACTGTGCACTGACGACACCTCGTGGGCATTCAGTTGAATTGCATGCATGCCCAGCTAATTGACATCACAGGCTGTGTGAAATATGTGAATATGACAGAACAGTGGTTCTCATATTGACCAGGGGTCATTGCTTTTGTTCTCAGAGTTACATTGCTCAACTCAAGACTCCGCTCGCTCACTCACACTCACTCACTCACTCACTCACTCACACTCACTCACTCACTCACTCACTCACTCACCGCACGCACGCACGCACGCACGCACGCACGCACGCACGCACGCACGCACGCACGCACGCACGCACGCACGCACGCACGCACGCACGCACGCACTCACTCACTCACTCACTCACTCACTCACTCACTCACTCACTCACTCACTCACTCACTCACTCACTCACTCACTCACTCACCGCACGCACGCACGCACGCACGAAAAGGAAAAGGAACGCACCGGCCGAAGGAGGAACGCGGAGGCGCCGCGTTCCACTTATCGGGCCTTTGGGCCCGCCGCGGGCGGACGGGGCGACGCCGGGGCGCGCCAGGCGCGTCCCTCATCTCCGGGCGCCCCGGGGACCGGGAAGGGCCAAAAAATGTTTTGCGCGGCCCCCTTCGGGGGCCCGAGGCCCTGCGCGGGCCCAGTTAACACGACACCTCGTGGGCACAGTGACCTCTGGGCCCTTCCCGGTCCCCGGGGCGCCCGGAGATGAGGGACGCGCCTGGCGCGCCCCGGCGTCGCCCCGTCCGCCCGCGGCGGGCCCAAAGGCCCGATAAGTGGAACGCGGCGCCTCCGCGTTCCTCCTTCGGCCGGTGCGTTCCTTTTCCTTTTCGTGCGTGCGTGCGTGCGTGCGTGCGCGCACTCACTCACTCACTCACTCACTCACTCACTCACTCACTCACTCACTCACTCACTCACTCACCGCACCGCACGCACGCACGCACGCACGCACGCACACAGGCATGAGGGCACAGTGACCTCTGGGCCCTGACCCTCCACGCACGCTCTCTCAACGCACGCACGCACGCACGCACGCACGCACGCACTCACTCACTCACTCACTCACTCACTCACTCACTCACTCACCGCACGCACGCACGCACGCACGCACGCACGCACGCACGTCAAACTGGGGGCCCTTTAAATGAAAAGGGTTGACAACTGTCTAGCTTAGTGAAATATTGAATTGGACATTTCATAAAGTCACACATACAACAGACTGTGACAGACAGGTTTATTTTTAGCACTCCAGGGTGTCGAACCCCATACACGCCCGTGTAAACTTGGTGTAGTACCGGTACGAGCACTTTGTTTTTCCTGTCTGACACAATGTCTTTATTGCATGTGAACAACATGTACATTTTAGCCAATAATGTTGAATAAAAAAAGGAATATAAAACTAAATGTTATCATTCTGTCGGTTCTACATGACAACTCACCTTTGCATATAGAAAATAAATGTCATATGTGTCCACCACTCTGACAGCTGTCTGCTGCTCCACACACACTGTACACAAATTGAACATACAGTAAATAATGGGCTTGCAAATGTGTTTGTATTACATGCAATGAGTAATTATATTGGAGCTAACATGCAAAAACAGGCTGGTTTTACAATTATTTATTTATTTAAAAATGGCCCAATAGACATAAACACTAAAATCGAGGCTTCATCTAGCCACAAGCAGATGGACCATGTAATACATATTTGATTTAGTGTATTAGCTAAATAATTATTATGCCCTTACCTCTGACAGCAAGCCCAGCCTGTCTGACTGACTGACTTCTAATGCTCTCTTCTTCCTTCCCTTCCTCCTGCTGCTATCATGCTAACAGAAGCTAACTCTCTCTAACTCTGTCCAAAAGACCCCAAAACGTTCCAAATAAAATTTCGGGTCCTTAGTGATCATCAGAGAGACAAAAGGTGGCCATTAATGTCTTTCAAACATCTTCTACGACTTATTAAAAAATATATGAAATATTGCACTGGCCAGCCATAACAGTGGAACACAAGCTAACATGCTAACAGATGCTACATGGCTCTAAATCTGTCAAAAATAGACCAAAACATTCCAAATTAATTTTCGAGTCCTTAGTGATCATCAGAGAGACAAAAGGTGGCCATTAATGTCTTTCAAACATCTTCTACGATTTATTAAAAAATATATCAATAGTACCTCCAGTCCAGCCTGCTTGTTGACAGGCAAACCAAGATGGCTGCCGTGTTCAGTGGAAAGTGAGAGAGGGGGGCGGCGCCCTGCTGTCAGCTGTCAGTCAAGAGTCTAAACCATTGGCCCCCAGCAACATTAGGATAGGCCAATAACCATCCAGGGATATCCTAATACATTTTAGGAAAGTCAGAGAGGATCGGCTGGCCAGGAGCGGAAGGAAACCAGTGCGTTCTTTGAGGTTTTCACAGCTATTCCGTTAATTTTCTTATTTCTGAAGGTTCAGTTAACACAAACACATCTATAGCAACTCAAATTGACATTTCTATAACATCACCCTCAGTGAAATATGACATTAGAGCTGTACTATGGGACAGAGTCTCTGCTCTGTGCTCTGTGTTACTGTGCACTGACGACACCTCGTGGGCATTCAGTTGAATTGCATGCATGCCCAGCTAATTGACATCACAGGCTGTGTGAAATATGTGAATATGACAGAACAGTGGTTCTCATATTGACCAGGGGTCATTGCTTTTGTTCTCAGAGTTACATTGCTCAACTCAAGACTCCGCTCGCTCACTCACACTCACTCACTCACTCACTCACTCACACTCACTCACTCACTCACTCACTCACTCACCGCACGCACGCACGCACGCACGCACGCACGCACGCACGCACGCACGCACGCACGCACGCACGCACGCACGCACGCACGCACTCACTCACTCACTCACTCACTCACTCACTCACTCACTCACTCACTCACTCACTCACTCACTCACTCACTCACTCACTCACTCACCGCACGCACGCACGCACGCACGAAAAGGAAAAGGAACGCACCGGCCGAAGGAGGAACGCGGAGGCGCCGCGTTCCACTTATCGGGCCTTTGGGCCCGCCGCGGGCGGACGGGGCGACGCCGGGGCGCGCCAGGCGCGTCCCTCATCTCCGGGCGCCCCGGGGACCGGGAAGGGCCAAAAAATGTTTTGCGCGGCCCCCTTCGGGGGCCCGAGGCCCTGCGCGGGCCCAGTTAACACGACACCTCGTGGGCACAGTGACCTCTGGGCCCTTCCCGGTCCCCGGGGCGCCCGGAGATGAGGGACGCGCCTGGCGCGCCCCGGCGTCGCCCCGTCCGCCCGCGGCGGGCCCAAAGGCCCGATAAGTGGAACGCGGCGCCTCCGCGTTCCTCCTTCGGCCGGTGCGTTCCTTTTCCTTTTCGTGCGTGCGTGCGTGCGTGCGTGCGCGCGCGCACTCACTCACTCACTCACTCACTCACTCACTCACTCACTCACTCACTCACTCACTCACTCACTCACTCACTCACTCACTCACCGCACCGCACGCACGCACGCACGCACGCACGCACGCACACAGGCATGAGGGCACAGTGACCTCTGGGCCCTGACCCTCCACGCACGCTCTCTCAACGCACGCACGCACGCACGCACGCACGCACTCACTCACTCACTCACTCACTCACTCACTCACTCACTCACCGCACGCACGCACGCACGCACGCACGCACGCACGCACGCACGTCAAACTGGGGGCCCTTTAAATGAAAAGGGTTGACAACTGTCTAGCTTAGTGAAATATTGAATTGGACATTTCATAAAGTCACACATACAACAGACTGTGACAGACAGGTTTATTTTTAGCACTCCAGGGTGTCGAACCCCATACACGCCCGTGTAAACTTGGTGTAGTACCGGTACGAGCACTTTGTTTTTCCTGTCTGACACAATGTCTTTATTGCATGTGAACAACATGTACATTTTAGCCAATAATGTTGAATAAAAAAAGGAATATAAAACTAAATGTTATCATTCTGTCGGTTCTACATGACAACTCACCTTTGCATATAGAAAATAAATGTCATATGTGTCCACCACTCTGACAGCTGTCTGCTGCTCCACACACACTGTACACAAATTGAACATACAGTAAATAATGGGCTTGCAAATGTGTTTGTATTACATGCAATGAGTAATTATATTGGAGCTAACATGCAAAAACAGGCTGGTTTTACAATTATTTATTTATTTAAAAATGGCCCAATAGACATAAACACTAAAATCGAGGCTTCATCTAGCCACAAGCAGATGGACCATGTAATACATATTTGATTTAGTGTATTAGCTAAATAATTATTATGCCCTTACCTCTGACAGCAAGCCCAGCCTGTCTGACTGACTGACTTCTAATGCTCTCTTCTTCCTTCCCTTCCTCCTGCTGCTATCATGCTAACAGAAGCTAACTCTCTCTAACTCTGTCCAAAAGACCCCAAAACGTTCCAAATAAATTTTCGGGTCCTTAGTGATCATCAGAGAGACAAAAGGTGGCCATTAATGTCTTTCAAACATCTTCTACGACTTATTAAAAAATATATGAAATATTGCACTGGCCAGCCATAACAGTGGAACACAAGCTAACATGCTAACAGATGCTACATGGCTCTAAATCTGTCAAAAATAGACCAAAACATTCCAAATTAATTTTCGAGTCCTTAGTGATCATCAGAGAGACAAAAGGTGGCCATTAATGTCTTTCAAACATCTTCTACGATTTATTAAAAAATATATCAATAGTACCTCCAGTCCAGCCTGCTTGTTGACAGGCAAACCAAGATGGCTGCCGTGTTCAGTGGAAAGTGAGAGAGGGGGGCGGCGCCCTGCTGTCAGCTGTCAGTCAAGAGTCTAAACCATTGGCCCCCAGCAACATTAGGATAGGCCAATAACCATCCAGGGATATCCTAATACATTTTAGGAAAGTCAGAGAGGATCGGCTGGCCAGGAGCGGAAGGAAACCAGTGCGTTCTTTGAGGTTTTCACAGCTATTCCGTTAATTTTCTTATTTCTGAAGGTTCAGTTAACACAAACACATCTATAGCAACTCAAATTGACATTTCTATAACATCACCCTCAGTGAAATATGACATTAGAGCTGTACTATGGGACAGAGTCTCTGCTCTGTGCTCTGTGTTACTGTGCACTGACGACACCTCGTGGGCATTCAGTTGAATTGCATGCATGCCCAGCTAATTGACATCACAGGCTGTGTGAAATATGTGAATATGACAGAACAGTGGTTCTCATATTGACCAGGGGTCATTGCTTTTGTTCTCAGAGTTACATTGCTCAACTCAAGACTCCGCTCGCTCACTCACACTCACTCACTCACTCACTCACTCACTCACACTCACTCACTCACTCACTCACTCACTCACCGCACGCACGCACGCACGCACGCACGCACGCACGCACGCACGCACGCACGCACGCACGCACGCACGCACGCACGCACGCACTCACTCACTCACTCACTCACTCACTCACTCACTCACTCACTCACTCACCGCACGCACGCACGCACGCACGAAAAGGAAAAGGAACGCACCGGCCGAAGGAGGAACGCGGAGGCGCCGCGTTCCACTTATCGGGCCTTTGGGCCCGCCGCGGGCGGACGGGGCGACGCCGGGGCGCGCCAGGCGCGTCCCTCATCTCCGGGCGCCCCGGGGACCGGGAAGGGCCAAAAAATGTTTTGCGCGGCCCCCTTCGGGGGCCCGAGGCCCTGCGCGGGCCCAGTTAACACGACACCTCGTGGGCACAGTGACCTCTGGGCCCTTCCCGGTCCCCGGGGCGCCCGGAGATGAGGGACGCGCCTGGCGCGCCCCGGCGTCGCCCCGTCCGCCCGCGGCGGGCCCAAAGGCCCGATAAGTGGAACGCGGCGCCTCCGCGTTCCTCCTTCGGCCGGTGCGTTCCTTTTCCTTTTCGTGCGTGCGTGCGTGCGTGCGTGCGCGCGCGCACTCACTCACTCACTCACTCACTCACTCACTCACTCACTCACTCACTCACTCACTCACTCACTCACCGCACCGCACGCACGCACGCACGCACGCACGCACACAGGCATGAGGGCACAGTGACCTCTGGGCCCTGACCCTCCACGCACGCTCTCTCAACGCACGCACGCACGCACGCACGCACGCACTCACTCACTCACTCACTCACTCACTCACTCACTCACTCACCGCACGCACGCACGCACGCACGCACGCACGCACGTCAAACTGGGGGCCCTTTAAATGAAAAGGGTTGACAACTGTCTAGCTTAGTGAAATATTGAATTGGACATTTCATAAAGTCACACATACAACAGACTGTGACAGACAGGTTTATTTTTAGCACTCCAGGGTGTCGAACCCCATACACGCCCGTGTAAACTTGGTGTAGTACCGGTACGAGCACTTTGTTTTTCCTGTCTGACACAATGTCTTTATTGCATGTGAACAACATGTACATTTTAGCCAATAATGTTGAATAAAAAAAGGAATATAAAACTAAATGTTATCATTCTGTCGGTTCTACATGACAACTCACCTTTGCATATAGAAAATAAATGTCATATGTGTCCACCACTCTGACAGCTGTCTGCTGCTCCACACACACTGTACACAAATTGAACATACAGTAAATAATGGGCTTGCAAATGTGTTTGTATTACATGCAATGAGTAATTATATTGGAGCTAACATGCAAAAACAGGCTGGTTTTACAATTATTTATTTATTTAAAAATGGCCCAATAGACATAAACACTAAAATCGAGGCTTCATCTAGCCACAAGCAGATGGACCATGTAATACATATTTGATTTAGTGTATTAGCTAAATAATTATTATGCCCTTACCTCTGACAGCAAGCCCAGCCTGTCTGACTGACTGACTTCTAATGCTCTCTTCTTCCTTCCCTTCCTCCTGCTGCTATCATGCTAACAGAAGCTAACTCTCTCTAACTCTGTCCAAAAGACCCCAAAACGTTCCAAATAAAATTTCGGGTCCTTAGTGATCATCAGAGAGACAAAAGGTGGCCATTAATGTCTTTCAAACATCTTCTACGACTTATTAAAAAATATATGAAATATTGCACTGGCCAGCCATAACAGTGGAACACAAGCTAACATGCTAACAGATGCTACATGGCTCTAAATCTGTCAAAAATAGACCAAAACATTCCAAATTAATTTTCGAGTCCTTAGTGATCATCAGAGAGACAAAAGGTGGCCATTAATGTCTTTCAAACATCTTCTACGATTTATTAAAAAATATATCAATAGTACCTCCAGTCCAGCCTGCTTGTTGACAGGCAAACCAAGATGGCTGCCGTGTTCAGTGGAAAGTGAGAGAGGGGGGCGGCGCCCTGCTGTCAGCTGTCAGTCAAGAGTCTAAACCATTGGCCCCCAGCAACATTAGGATAGGCCAATAACCATCCAGGGATATCCTAATACATTTTAGGAAAGTCAGAGAGGATCGGCTGGCCAGGAGCGGAAGGAAACCAGTGCGTTCTTTGAGGTTTTCACAGCTATTCCGTTAATTTTCTTATTTCTGAAGGTTCAGTTAACACAAACACATCTATAGCAACTCAAATTGACATTTCTATAACATCACCCTCAGTGAAATATGACATTAGAGCTGTACTATGGGACAGAGTCTCTGCTCTGTGCTCTGTGTTACTGTGCACTGACGACACCTCGTGGGCATTCAGTTGAATTGCATGCATGCCCAGCTAATTGACATCACAGGCTGTGTGAAATATGTGAATATGACAGAACAGTGGTTCTCATATTGACCAGGGGTCATTGCTTTTGTTCTCAGAGTTACATTGCTCAACTCAAGACTCCGCTCGCTCACTCACACTCACTCACTCACTCACTCACTCACTCACACTCACTCACTCACTCACTCACTCACTCACCGCACGCACGCACGCACGCACGCACGCACGCACGCACGCACGCACGCACTCACTCACTCACTCACTCACTCACTCACTCACTCACTCACTCACTCACTCACTCACTCACTCACTCACCGCACGCACGCACGCACGAAAAGGAAAAGGAACGCACCGGCCGAAGGAGGAACGCGGAGGCGCCGCGTTCCACTTATCGGGCCTTTGGGCCCGCCGCGGGCGGACGGGGCGACGCCGGGGCGCGCCAGGCGCGTCCCTCATCTCCGGGCGCCCCGGGGACCGGGAAGGGCCAAAAAATGTTTTGCGCGGCCCCCTTCGGGGGCCCGAGGCCCTGCGCGGGCCCAGTTAACACGACACCTCGTGGGCACAGTGACCTCTGGGCCCTTCCCGGTCCCCGGGGCGCCCGGAGATGAGGGACGCGCCTGGCGCGCCCCGGCGTCGCCCCGTCCGCCCGCGGCGGGCCCAAAGGCCCGATAAGTGGAACGCGGCGCCTCCGCGTTCCTCCTTCGGCCGGTGCGTTCCTTTTCCTTTTCGTGCGTGCGTGCGTGCGTGCGTGCGTGCGTGCGCGCGCGCACTCACTCACTCACTCACTCACTCACTCACTCACTCACTCACTCACTCACTCACTCACTCACTCACTCACCGCACCGCACGCACGCACGCACGCACGCACGCACACAGGCATGAGGGCACAGTGACCTCTGGGCCCTGACCCTCCACGCACGCTCTCTCAACGCACGCACGCACGCACGCACGCACGCACTCACTCACTCACTCACTCACTCACTCACTCACTCACCGCACGCACGCACGCACGCACGCACGCACGCACGCACGTCAAACTGGGGGCCCTTTAAATGAAAAGGGTTGACAACTGTCTAGCTTAGTGAAATATTGAATTGGACATTTCATAAAGTCACACATACAACAGACTGTGACAGACAGGTTTATTTTTAGCACTCCAGGGTGTCGAACCCCATACACGCCCGTGTAAACTTGGTGTAGTACCGGTACGAGCACTTTGTTTTTCCTGTCTGACACAATGTCTTTATTGCATGTGAACAACATGTACATTTTAGCCAATAATGTTGAATAAAAAAAGGAATATAAAACTAAATGTTATCATTCTGTCGGTTCTACATGACAACTCACCTTTGCATATAGAAAATAAATGTCATATGTGTCCACCACTCTGACAGCTGTCTGCTGCTCCACACACACTGTACACAAATTGAACATACAGTAAATAATGGGCTTGCAAATGTGTTTGTATTACATGCAATGAGTAATTATATTGGAGCTAACATGCAAAAACAGGCTGGTTTTACAATTATTTATTTATTTAAAAATGGCCCAATAGACATAAACACTAAAATCGAGGCTTCATCTAGCCACAAGCAGATGGACCATGTAATACATATTTGATTTAGTGTATTAGCTAAATAATTATTATGCCCTTACCTCTGACAGCAAGCCCAGCCTGTCTGACTGACTGACTTCTAATGCTCTCTTCTTCCTTCCCTTCCTCCTGCTGCTATCATGCTAACAGAAGCTAACTCTCTCTAACTCTGTCCAAAAGACCCCAAAACGTTCCAAATAAATTTTCGGGTCCTTAGTGATCATCAGAGAGACAAAAGGTGGCCATTAATGTCTTTCAAACATCTTCTACGACTTATTAAAAAATATATGAAATATTGCACTGGCCAGCCATAACAGTGGAACACAAGCTAACATGCTAACAGATGCTACATGGCTCTAAATCTGTCAAAAATAGACCAAAACATTCCAAATTAATTTTCGAGTCCTTAGTGATCATCAGAGAGACAAAAGGTGGCCATTAATGTCTTTCAAACATCTTCTACGATTTATTAAAAAATATATCAATAGTACCTCCAGTCCAGCCTGCTTGTTGACAGGCAAACCAAGATGGCTGCCGTGTTCAGTGGAAAGTGAGAGAGGGGGGCGGCGCCCTGCTGTCAGCTGTCAGTCAAGAGTCTAAACCATTGGCCCCCAGCAACATTAGGATAGGCCAATAACCATCCAGGGATATCCTAATACATTTTAGGAAAGTCAGAGAGGATCGGCTGGCCAGGAGCGGAAGGAAACCAGTGCGTTCTTTGAGGTTTTCACAGCTATTCCGTTAATTTTCTTATTTCTGAAGGTTCAGTTAACACAAACACATCTATAGCAACTCAAATTGACATTTCTATAACATCACCCTCAGTGAAATATGACATTAGAGCTGTACTATGGGACAGAGTCTCTGCTCTGTGCTCTGTGTTACTGTGCACTGACGACACCTCGTGGGCATTCAGTTGAATTGCATGCATGCCCAGCTAATTGACATCACAGGCTGTGTGAAATATGTGAATATGACAGAACAGTGGTTCTCATATTGACCAGGGGTCATTGCTTTTGTTCTCAGAGTTACATTGCTCAACTCAAGACTCCGCTCGCTCACTCACACTCACTCACTCACTCACTCACTCACACTCACTCACTCACTCACTCACTCACTCACCGCACGCACGCACGCACGCACGCACGCACGCACGCACGCACGCACGCACGCACGCACGCACGCACGCACGCACGCACGCACTCACTCACTCACTCACTCACTCACTCACTCACTCACTCACCGCACGCACGCACGCACGCACGAAAAGGAAAAGGAACGCACCGGCCGAAGGAGGAACGCGGAGGCGCCGCGTTCCACTTATCGGGCCTTTGGGCCCGCCGCGGGCGGACGGGGCGACGCCGGGGCGCGCCAGGCGCGTCCCTCATCTCCGGGCGCCCCGGGGACCGGGAAGGGCCAAAAAATGTTTTGCGCGGCCCCCTTCGGGGGCCCGAGGCCCTGCGCGGGCCCAGTTAACACGACACCTCGTGGGCACAGTGACCTCTGGGCCCTTCCCGGTCCCCGGGGCGCCCGGAGATGAGGGACGCGCCTGGCGCGCCCCGGCGTCGCCCCGTCCGCCCGCGGCGGGCCCAAAGGCCCGATAAGTGGAACGCGGCGCCTCCGCGTTCCTCCTTCGGCCGGTGCGTTCCTTTTCCTTTTCGTGCGTGCGTGCGTGCGTGCGTGCGTGCGTGCGCGCGCGCACTCACTCACTCACTCACTCACTCACTCACTCACTCACTCACTCACTCACTCACTCACTCACTCACTCACTCACTCACTCACCGCACCGCACGCACGCACGCACGCACGCACGCACGCACGCACACAGGCATGAGGGCACAGTGACCTCTGGGCCCTGACCCTCCACGCACGCTCTCTCAACGCACGCACGCACGCACGCACGCACGCACTCACTCACTCACTCACTCACTCACTCACTCACTCACTCACCGCACGCACGCACGCACGCACGCACGCACGCACGCACGTCAAACTGGGGGCCCTTTAAATGAAAAGGGTTGACAACTGTCTAGCTTAGTGAAATATTGAATTGGACATTTCATAAAGTCACACATACAACAGACTGTGACAGACAGGTTTATTTTTAGCACTCCAGGGTGTCGAACCCCATACACGCCCGTGTAAACTTGGTGTAGTACCGGTACGAGCACTTTGTTTTTCCTGTCTGACACAATGTCTTTATTGCATGTGAACAACATGTACATTTTAGCCAATAATGTTGAATAAAAAAAGGAATATAAAACTAAATGTTATCATTCTGTCGGTTCTACATGACAACTCACCTTTGCATATAGAAAATAAATGTCATATGTGTCCACCACTCTGACAGCTGTCTGCTGCTCCACACACACTGTACACAAATTGAACATACAGTAAATAATGGGCTTGCAAATGTGTTTGTATTACATGCAATGAGTAATTATATTGGAGCTAACATGCAAAAACAGGCTGGTTTTACAATTATTTATTTATTTAAAAATGGCCCAATAGACATAAACACTAAAATCGAGGCTTCATCTAGCCACAAGCAGATGGACCATGTAATACATATTTGATTTAGTGTATTAGCTAAATAATTATTATGCCCTTACCTCTGACAGCAAGCCCAGCCTGTCTGACTGACTGACTTCTAATGCTCTCTTCTTCCTTCCCTTCCTCCTGCTGCTATCATGCTAACAGAAGCTAACTCTCTCTAACTCTGTCCAAAAGACCCCAAAACGTTCCAAATAAATTTTCGGGTCCTTAGTGATCATCAGAGAGACAAAAGGTGGCCATTAATGTCTTTCAAACATCTTCTACGACTTATTAAAAAATATATGAAATATTGCACTGGCCAGCCATAACAGTGGAACACAAGCTAACATGCTAACAGATGCTACATGGCTCTAAATCTGTCAAAAATAGACCAAAACATTCCAAATTAATTTTCGAGTCCTTAGTGATCATCAGAGAGACAAAAGGTGGCCATTAATGTCTTTCAAACATCTTCTACGATTTATTAAAAAATATATCAATAGTACCTCCAGTCCAGCCTGCTTGTTGACAGGCAAACCAAGATGGCTGCCGTGTTCAGTGGAAAGTGAGAGAGGGGGGCGGCGCCCTGCTGTCAGCTGTCAGTCAAGAGTCTAAACCATTGGCCCCCAGCAACATTAGGATAGGCCAATAACCATCCAGGGATATCCTAATACATTTTAGGAAAGTCAGAGAGGATCGGCTGGCCAGGAGCGGAAGGAAACCAGTGCGTTCTTTGAGGTTTTCACAGCTATTCCGTTAATTTTCTTATTTCTGAAGGTTCAGTTAACACAAACACATCTATAGCAACTCAAATTGACATTTCTATAACATCACCCTCAGTGAAATATGACATTAGAGCTGTACTATGGGACAGAGTCTCTGCTCTGTGCTCTGTGTTACTGTGCACTGACGACACCTCGTGGGCATTCAGTTGAATTGCATGCATGCCCAGCTAATTGACATCACAGGCTGTGTGAAATATGTGAATATGACAGAACAGTGGTTCTCATATTGACCAGGGGTCATTGCTTTTGTTCTCAGAGTTACATTGCTCAACTCAAGACTCCGCTCGCTCACTCACACTCACTCACTCACTCACTCACTCACACTCACTCACTCACTCACTCACTCACTCACTCACTCACCGCACGCACGCACGCACGCACGCACGCACGCACGCACGCACGCACGCACGCACGCACGCACTCACTCACTCACTCACTCACTCACTCACTCACTCACTCACTCACCGCACGCACGCACGCACGCACGAAAAGGAAAAGGAACGCACCGGCCGAAGGAGGAACGCGGAGGCGCCGCGTTCCACTTATCGGGCCTTTGGGCCCGCCGCGGGCGGACGGGGCGACGCCGGGGCGCGCCAGGCGCGTCCCTCATCTCCGGGCGCCCCGGGGACCGGGAAGGGCCAAAAAATGTTTTGCGCGGCCCCCTTCGGGGGCCCGAGGCCCTGCGCGGGCCCAGTTAACACGACACCTCGTGGGCACAGTGACCTCTGGGCCCTTCCCGGTCCCCGGGGCGCCCGGAGATGAGGGACGCGCCTGGCGCGCCCCGGCGTCGCCCCGTCCGCCCGCGGCGGGCCCAAAGGCCCGATAAGTGGAACGCGGCGCCTCCGCGTTCCTCCTTCGGCCGGTGCGTTCCTTTTCCTTTTCGTGCGTGCGTGCGTGCGTGCGTGCGCGCACTCACTCACTCACTCACTCACTCACTCACTCACTCACTCACTCACTCACTCACTCACTCACTCACCGCACCGCACGCACGCACGCACGCACGCACGCACACAGGCATGAGGGCACAGTGACCTCTGGGCCCTGACCCTCCACGCACGCTCTCTCAACGCACGCACGCACGCACGCACGCACGCACTCACTCACTCACTCACTCACTCACTCACCGCACGCACGCACGCACGCACGCACGCACGCACGCACGCACGTCAAACTGGGGGCCCTTTAAATGAAAAGGGTTGACAACTGTCTAGCTTAGTGAAATATTGAATTGGACATTTCATAAAGTCACACATACAACAGACTGTGACAGACAGGTTTATTTTTAGCACTCCAGGGTGTCGAACCCCATACACGCCCGTGTAAACTTGGTGTAGTACCGGTACGAGCACTTTGTTTTTCCTGTCTGACACAATGTCTTTATTGCATGTGAACAACATGTACATTTTAGCCAATAATGTTGAATAAAAAAAGGAATATAAAACTAAATGTTATCATTCTGTCGGTTCTACATGACAACTCACCTTTGCATATAGAAAATAAATGTCATATGTGTCCACCACTCTGACAGCTGTCTGCTGCTCCACACACACTGTACACAAATTGAACATACAGTAAATAATGGGCTTGCAAATGTGTTTGTATTACATGCAATGAGTAATTATATTGGAGCTAACATGCAAAAACAGGCTGGTTTTACAATTATTTATTTATTTAAAAATGGCCCAATAGACATAAACACTAAAATCGAGGCTTCATCTAGCCACAAGCAGATGGACCATGTAATACATATTTGATTTAGTGTATTAGCTAAATAATTATTATGCCCTTACCTCTGACAGCAAGCCCAGCCTGTCTGACTGACTGACTTCTAATGCTCTCTTCTTCCTTCCCTTCCTCCTGCTGCTATCATGCTAACAGAAGCTAACTCTCTCTAACTCTGTCCAAAAGACCCCAAAACGTTCCAAATAAATTTTCGGGTCCTTAGTGATCATCAGAGAGACAAAAGGTGGCCATTAATGTCTTTCAAACATCTTCTACGACTTATTAAAAAATATATGAAATATTGCACTGGCCAGCCATAACAGTGGAACACAAGCTAACATGCTAACAGATGCTACATGGCTCTAAATCTGTCAAAAATAGACCAAAACATTCCAAATTAATTTTCGAGTCCTTAGTGATCATCAGAGAGACAAAAGGTGGCCATTAATGTCTTTCAAACATCTTCTACGATTTATTAAAAAATATATCAATAGTACCTCCAGTCCAGCCTGCTTGTTGACAGGCAAACCAAGATGGCTGCCGTGTTCAGTGGAAAGTGAGAGAGGGGGGCGGCGCCCTGCTGTCAGCTGTCAGTCAAGAGTCTAAACCATTGGCCCCCAGCAACATTAGGATAGGCCAATAACCATCCAGGGATATCCTAATACATTTTAGGAAAGTCAGAGAGGATCGGCTGGCCAGGAGCGGAAGGAAACCAGTGCGTTCTTTGAGGTTTTCACAGCTATTCCGTTAATTTTCTTATTTCTGAAGGTTCAGTTAACACAAACACATCTATAGCAACTCAAATTGACATTTCTATAACATCACCCTCAGTGAAATATGACATTAGAGCTGTACTATGGGACAGAGTCTCTGCTCTGTGCTCTGTGTTACTGTGCACTGACGACACCTCGTGGGCATTCAGTTGAATTGCATGCATGCCCAGCTAATTGACATCACAGGCTGTGTGAAATATGTGAATATGACAGAACAGTGGTTCTCATATTGACCAGGGGTCATTGCTTTTGTTCTCAGAGTTACATTGCTCAACTCAAGACTCCGCTCGCTCACTCACACTCACTCACTCACTCACTCACTCACTCACACTCACTCACTCACTCACTCACTCACTCACTCACCGCACGCACGCACGCACGCACGCACGCACGCACGCACGCACGCACGCACGCACGCACGCACGCACGCACGCACTCACTCACTCACTCACTCACTCACTCACTCACTCACTCACTCACTCACTCACTCACCGCACGCACGCACGCACGCACGAAAAGGAAAAGGAACGCACCGGCCGAAGGAGGAACGCGGAGGCGCCGCGTTCCACTTATCGGGCCTTTGGGCCCGCCGCGGGCGGACGGGGCGACGCCGGGGCGCGCCAGGCGCGTCCCTCATCTCCGGGCGCCCCGGGGACCGGGAAGGGCCAAAAAATGTTTTGCGCGGCCCCCTTCGGGGGCCCGAGGCCCTGCGCGGGCCCAGTTAACACGACACCTCGTGGGCACAGTGACCTCTGGGCCCTTCCCGGTCCCCGGGGCGCCCGGAGATGAGGGACGCGCCTGGCGCGCCCCGGCGTCGCCCCGTCCGCCCGCGGCGGGCCCAAAGGCCCGATAAGTGGAACGCGGCGCCTCCGCGTTCCTCCTTCGGCCGGTGCGTTCCTTTTCCTTTTCGTGCGTGCGTGCGTGCGTGCGTGCGTGCGTGCGTGCGTGCGTGCGCGCGCGCACTCACTCACTCACTCACTCACTCACTCACTCACTCACTCACTCACTCACTCACTCACTCACTCACTCACTCACCGCACCGCACGCACGCACGCACGCACGCACGCACACAGGCATGAGGGCACAGTGACCTCTGGGCCCTGACCCTCCACGCACGCTCTCTCAACGCACGCACGCACGCACGCACGCACGCACGCACTCACTCACTCACTCACTCACTCACTCACTCACTCACTCACTCACTCACCGCACGCACGCACGCACGCACGCACGCACGCACGCACGTCAAACTGGGGGCCCTTTAAATGAAAAGGGTTGACAACTGTCTAGCTTAGTGAAATATTGAATTGGACATTTCATAAAGTCACACATACAACAGACTGTGACAGACAGGTTTATTTTTAGCACTCCAGGGTGTCGAACCCCATACACGCCCGTGTAAACTTGGTGTAGTACCGGTACGAGCACTTTGTTTTTCCTGTCTGACACAATGTCTTTATTGCATGTGAACAACATGTACATTTTAGCCAATAATGTTGAATAAAAAAAGGAATATAAAACTAAATGTTATCATTCTGTCGGTTCTACATGACAACTCACCTTTGCATATAGAAAATAAATGTCATATGTGTCCACCACTCTGACAGCTGTCTGCTGCTCCACACACACTGTACACAAATTGAACATACAGTAAATAATGGGCTTGCAAATGTGTTTGTATTACATGCAATGAGTAATTATATTGGAGCTAACATGCAAAAACAGGCTGGTTTTACAATTATTTATTTATTTAAAAATGGCCCAATAGACATAAACACTAAAATCGAGGCTTCATCTAGCCACAAGCAGATGGACCATGTAATACATATTTGATTTAGTGTATTAGCTAAATAATTATTATGCCCTTACCTCTGACAGCAAGCCCAGCCTGTCTGACTGACTGACTTCTAATGCTCTCTTCTTCCTTCCCTTCCTCCTGCTGCTATCATGCTAACAGAAGCTAACTCTCTCTAACTCTGTCCAAAAGACCCCAAAACGTTCCAAATAAATTTTCGGGTCCTTAGTGATCATCAGAGAGACAAAAGGTGGCCATTAATGTCTTTCAAACATCTTCTACGACTTATTAAAAAATATATGAAATATTGCACTGGCCAGCCATAACAGTGGAACACAAGCTAACATGCTAACAGATGCTACATGGCTCTAAATCTGTCAAAAATAGACCAAAACATTCCAAATTAATTTTCGAGTCCTTAGTGATCATCAGAGAGACAAAAGGTGGCCATTAATGTCTTTCAAACATCTTCTACGATTTATTAAAAAATATATCAATAGTACCTCCAGTCCAGCCTGCTTGTTGACAGGCAAACCAAGATGGCTGCCGTGTTCAGTGGAAAGTGAGAGAGGGGGGCGGCGCCCTGCTGTCAGCTGTCAGTCAAGAGTCTAAACCATTGGCCCCCAGCAACATTAGGATAGGCCAATAACCATCCAGGGATATCCTAATACATTTTAGGAAAGTCAGAGAGGATCGGCTGGCCAGGAGCGGAAGGAAACCAGTGCGTTCTTTGAGGTTTTCACAGCTATTCCGTTAATTTTCTTATTTCTGAAGGTTCAGTTAACACAAACACATCTATAGCAACTCAAATTGACATTTCTATAACATCACCCTCAGTGAAATATGACATTAGAGCTGTACTATGGGACAGAGTCTCTGCTCTGTGCTCTGTGTTACTGTGCACTGACGACACCTCGTGGGCATTCAGTTGAATTGCATGCATGCCCAGCTAATTGACATCACAGGCTGTGTGAAATATGTGAATATGACAGAACAGTGGTTCTCATATTGACCAGGGGTCATTGCTTTTGTTCTCAGAGTTACATTGCTCAACTCAAGACTCCGCTCGCTCACTCACACTCACTCACTCACTCACTCACTCACACTCACTCACTCACTCACTCACTCACTCACTCACTCACTCACCGCACGCACGCACGCACGCACGCACGCACGCACGCACGCACGCACGCACGCACGCACGCACGCACGCACTCACTCACTCACTCACTCACTCACTCACTCACCGCACGCACGCACGCACGCACGAAAAGGAAAAGGAACGCACCGGCCGAAGGAGGAACGCGGAGGCGCCGCGTTCCACTTATCGGGCCTTTGGGCCCGCCGCGGGCGGACGGGGCGACGCCGGGGCGCGCCAGGCGCGTCCCTCATCTCCGGGCGCCCCGGGGACCGGGAAGGGCCAAAAAATGTTTTGCGCGGCCCCCTTCGGGGGCCCGAGGCCCTGCGCGGGCCCAGTTAACACGACACCTCGTGGGCACAGTGACCTCTGGGCCCTTCCCGGTCCCCGGGGCGCCCGGAGATGAGGGACGCGCCTGGCGCGCCCCGGCGTCGCCCCGTCCGCCCGCGGCGGGCCCAAAGGCCCGATAAGTGGAACGCGGCGCCTCCGCGTTCCTCCTTCGGCCGGTGCGTTCCTTTTCCTTTTCGTGCGTGCGTGCGTGCGTGCGCGCACTCACTCACTCACTCACTCACTCACTCACTCACTCACTCACTCACTCACTCACTCACTCACTCACTCACTCACTCACTCACCGCACCGCACGCACGCACGCACGCACGCACGCACACAGGCATGAGGGCACAGTGACCTCTGGGCCCTGACCCTCCACGCACGCTCTCTCAACGCACGCACGCACGCACGCACGCACGCACTCACTCACTCACTCACTCACTCACTCACCGCACGCACGCACGCACGCACGCACGCACGCACGCACGTCAAACTGGGGGCCCTTTAAATGAAAAGGGTTGACAACTGTCTAGCTTAGTGAAATATTGAATTGGACATTTCATAAAGTCACACATACAACAGACTGTGACAGACAGGTTTATTTTTAGCACTCCAGGGTGTCGAACCCCATACACGCCCGTGTAAACTTGGTGTAGTACCGGTACGAGCACTTTGTTTTTCCTGTCTGACACAATGTCTTTATTGCATGTGAACAACATGTACATTTTAGCCAATAATGTTGAATAAAAAAAGGAATATAAAACTAAATGTTATCATTCTGTCGGTTCTACATGACAACTCACCTTTGCATATAGAAAATAAATGTCATATGTGTCCACCACTCTGACAGCTGTCTGCTGCTCCACACACACTGTACACAAATTGAACATACAGTAAATAATGGGCTTGCAAATGTGTTTGTATTACATGCAATGAGTAATTATATTGGAGCTAACATGCAAAAACAGGCTGGTTTTACAATTATTTATTTATTTAAAAATGGCCCAATAGACATAAACACTAAAATCGAGGCTTCATCTAGCCACAAGCAGATGGACCATGTAATACATATTTGATTTAGTGTATTAGCTAAATAATTATTATGCCCTTACCTCTGACAGCAAGCCCAGCCTGTCTGACTGACTGACTTCTAATGCTCTCTTCTTCCTTCCCTTCCTCCTGCTGCTATCATGCTAACAGAAGCTAACTCTCTCTAACTCTGTCCAAAAGACCCCAAAACGTTCCAAATAAATTTTCGGGTCCTTAGTGATCATCAGAGAGACAAAAGGTGGCCATTAATGTCTTTCAAACATCTTCTACGACTTATTAAAAAATATATGAAATATTGCACTGGCCAGCCATAACAGTGGAACACAAGCTAACATGCTAACAGATGCTACATGGCTCTAAATCTGTCAAAAATAGACCAAAACATTCCAAATTAATTTTCGAGTCCTTAGTGATCATCAGAGAGACAAAAGGTGGCCATTAATGTCTTTCAAACATCTTCTACGATTTATTAAAAAATATATCAATAGTACCTCCAGTCCAGCCTGCTTGTTGACAGGCAAACCAAGATGGCTGCCGTGTTCAGTGGAAAGTGAGAGAGGGGGGCGGCGCCCTGCTGTCAGCTGTCAGTCAAGAGTCTAAACCATTGGCCCCCAGCAACATTAGGATAGGCCAATAACCATCCAGGGATATCCTAATACATTTTAGGAAAGTCAGAGAGGATCGGCTGGCCAGGAGCGGAAGGAAACCAGTGCGTTCTTTGAGGTTTTCACAGCTATTCCGTTAATTTTCTTATTTCTGAAGGTTCAGTTAACACAAACACATCTATAGCAACTCAAATTGACATTTCTATAACATCACCCTCAGTGAAATATGACATTAGAGCTGTACTATGGGACAGAGTCTCTGCTCTGTGCTCTGTGTTACTGTGCACTGACGACACCTCGTGGGCATTCAGTTGAATTGCATGCATGCCCAGCTAATTGACATCACAGGCTGTGTGAAATATGTGAATATGACAGAACAGTGGTTCTCATATTGACCAGGGGTCATTGCTTTTGTTCTCAGAGTTACATTGCTCAACTCAAGACTCCGCTCGCTCACTCACACTCACTCACTCACTCACTCACTCACTCACTCACACTCACTCACTCACTCACTCACTCACTCACTCACTCACCGCACGCACGCACGCACGCACGCACGCACGCACGCACGCACGCACGCACGCACTCACTCACTCACTCACTCACTCACTCACTCACTCACTCACTCACTCACTCACTCACTCACTCACTCACCGCACGCACGCACGCACGCACGAAAAGGAAAAGGAACGCACCGGCCGAAGGAGGAACGCGGAGGCGCCGCGTTCCACTTATCGGGCCTTTGGGCCCGCCGCGGGCGGACGGGGCGACGCCGGGGCGCGCCAGGCGCGTCCCTCATCTCCGGGCGCCCCGGGGACCGGGAAGGGCCAAAAAATGTTTTGCGCGGCCCCCTTCGGGGGCCCGAGGCCCTGCGCGGGCCCAGTTAACACGACACCTCGTGGGCACAGTGACCTCTGGGCCCTTCCCGGTCCCCGGGGCGCCCGGAGATGAGGGACGCGCCTGGCGCGCCCCGGCGTCGCCCCGTCCGCCCGCGGCGGGCCCAAAGGCCCGATAAGTGGAACGCGGCGCCTCCGCGTTCCTCCTTCGGCCGGTGCGTTCCTTTTCCTTTTCGTGCGTGCGTGCGTGCGTGCGTGCGCGCGCGCACTCACTCACTCACTCACTCACTCACTCACTCACTCACTCACTCACTCACTCACTCACTCACTCACTCACTCACTCACTCACTCACCGCACCGCACGCACGCACGCACGCACGCACGCACACAGGCATGAGGGCACAGTGACCTCTGGGCCCTGACCCTCCACGCACGCTCTCTCAACGCACGCACGCACGCACGCACGCACGCACGCACTCACTCACTCACTCACTCACTCACTCACTCACTCACTCACTCACCGCACGCACGCACGCACGCACGCACGCACGCACGCACGCACGTCAAACTGGGGGCCCTTTAAATGAAAAGGGTTGACAACTGTCTAGCTTAGTGAAATATTGAATTGGACATTTCATAAAGTCACACATACAACAGACTGTGACAGACAGGTTTATTTTTAGCACTCCAGGGTGTCGAACCCCATACACGCCCGTGTAAACTTGGTGTAGTACCGGTACGAGCACTTTGTTTTTCCTGTCTGACACAATGTCTTTATTGCATGTGAACAACATGTACATTTTAGCCAATAATGTTGAATAAAAAAAGGAATATAAAACTAAATGTTATCATTCTGTCGGTTCTACATGACAACTCACCTTTGCATATAGAAAATAAATGTCATATGTGTCCACCACTCTGACAGCTGTCTGCTGCTCCACACACACTGTACACAAATTGAACATACAGTAAATAATGGGCTTGCAAATGTGTTTGTATTACATGCAATGAGTAATTATATTGGAGCTAACATGCAAAAACAGGCTGGTTTTACAATTATTTATTTATTTAAAAATGGCCCAATAGACATAAACACTAAAATCGAGGCTTCATCTAGCCACAAGCAGATGGACCATGTAATACATATTTGATTTAGTGTATTAGCTAAATAATTATTATGCCCTTACCTCTGACAGCAAGCCCAGCCTGTCTGACTGACTGACTTCTAATGCTCTCTTCTTCCTTCCCTTCCTCCTGCTGCTATCATGCTAACAGAAGCTAACTCTCTCTAACTCTGTCCAAAAGACCCCAAAACGTTCCAAATAAATTTTCGGGTCCTTAGTGATCATCAGAGAGACAAAAGGTGGCCATTAATGTCTTTCAAACATCTTCTACGACTTATTAAAAAATATATGAAATATTGCACTGGCCAGCCATAACAGTGGAACACAAGCTAACATGCTAACAGATGCTACATGGCTCTAAATCTGTCAAAAATAGACCAAAACATTCCAAATTAATTTTCGAGTCCTTAGTGATCATCAGAGAGACAAAAGGTGGCCATTAATGTCTTTCAAACATCTTCTACGATTTATTAAAAAATATATCAATAGTACCTCCAGTCCAGCCTGCTTGTTGACAGGCAAACCAAGATGGCTGCCGTGTTCAGTGGAAAGTGAGAGAGGGGGGCGGCGCCCTGCTGTCAGCTGTCAGTCAAGAGTCTAAACCATTGGCCCCCAGCAACATTAGGATAGGCCAATAACCATCCAGGGATATCCTAATACATTTTAGGAAAGTCAGAGAGGATCGGCTGGCCAGGAGCGGAAGGAAACCAGTGCGTTCTTTGAGGTTTTCACAGCTATTCCGTTAATTTTCTTATTTCTGAAGGTTCAGTTAACACAAACACATCTATAGCAACTCAAATTGACATTTCTATAACATCACCCTCAGTGAAATATGACATTAGAGCTGTACTATGGGACAGAGTCTCTGCTCTGTGCTCTGTGTTACTGTGCACTGACGACACCTCGTGGGCATTCAGTTGAATTGCATGCATGCCCAGCTAATTGACATCACAGGCTGTGTGAAATATGTGAATATGACAGAACAGTGGTTCTCATATTGACCAGGGGTCATTGCTTTTGTTCTCAGAGTTACATTGCTCAACTCAAGACTCCGCTCGCTCACTCACACTCACTCACTCACTCACTCACTCACACTCACTCACTCACTCACTCACTCACTCACTCACCGCACGCACGCACGCACGCACGCACGCACGCACGCACGCACGCACGCACGCACGCACGCACGCACGCACGCACGCACGCACGCACGCACGCACGCACTCACTCACTCACTCACTCACTCACTCACTCACTCACTCACTCACTCACTCACCGCACGCACGCACGCACGCACGAAAAGGAAAAGGAACGCACCGGCCGAAGGAGGAACGCGGAGGCGCCGCGTTCCACTTATCGGGCCTTTGGGCCCGCCGCGGGCGGACGGGGCGACGCCGGGGCGCGCCAGGCGCGTCCCTCATCTCCGGGCGCCCCGGGGACCGGGAAGGGCCAAAAAATGTTTTGCGCGGCCCCCTTCGGGGGCCCGAGGCCCTGCGCGGGCCCAGTTAACACGACACCTCGTGGGCACAGTGACCTCTGGGCCCTTCCCGGTCCCCGGGGCGCCCGGAGATGAGGGACGCGCCTGGCGCGCCCCGGCGTCGCCCCGTCCGCCCGCGGCGGGCCCAAAGGCCCGATAAGTGGAACGCGGCGCCTCCGCGTTCCTCCTTCGGCCGGTGCGTTCCTTTTCCTTTTCGTGCGTGCGTGCGTGCGTGCGTGCGCGCGCGCGCACACTCACTCACTCACTCACTCACTCACTCACTCACTCACTCACTCACTCACTCACTCACTCACCGCACCGCACGCACGCACGCACGCACGCACGCACACAGGCATGAGGGCACAGTGACCTCTGGGCCCTGACCCTCCACGCACGCTCTCTCAACGCACGCACGCACGCACGCACGCACGCACTCACTCACTCACTCACTCACTCACTCACTCACACATACAACAGACTGTGACAGACAGGTTTATTTTTAGCACTCCAGGGTGTCGAACCCCATACACGCCCGTGTAAACTTGGTGTAGTACCGGTACGAGCACTTTGTTTTTCCTGTCTGACACAATGTCTTTATTGCATGTGAACAACATGTACATTTTAGCCAATAATGTTGAATAAAAAAAGGAATATAAAACTAAATGTTATCATTCTGTCGGTTCTACATGACAACTCACCTTTGCATATAGAAAATAAATGTCATATGTGTCCACCACTCTGACAGCTGTCTGCTGCTCCACACACACTGTACACAAATTGAACATACAGTAAATAATGGGCTTGCAAATGTGTTTGTATTACATGCAATGAGTAATTATATTGGAGCTAACATGCAAAAACAGGCTGGTTTTACAATTATTTATTTATTTAAAAATGGCCCAATAGACATAAACACTAAAATCGAGGCTTCATCTAGCCACAAGCAGATGGACCATGTAATACATATTTGATTTAGTGTATTAGCTAAATAATTATTATGCCCTTACCTCTGACAGCAAGCCCAGCCTGTCTGACTGACTGACTTCTAATGCTCTCTTCTTCCTTCCCTTCCTCCTGCTGCTATCATGCTAACAGAAGCTAACTCTCTCTAACTCTGTCCAAAAGACCCCAAAACGTTCCAAATAAATTTTCGGGTCCTTAGTGATCATCAGAGAGACAAAAGGTGGCCATTAATGTCTTTCAAACATCTTCTACGACTTATTAAAAAATATATGAAATATTGCACTGGCCAGCCATAACAGTGGAACACAAGCTAACATGCTAACAGATGCTACATGGCTCTAAATCTGTCAAAAATAGACCAAAACATTCCAAATTAATTTTCGAGTCCTTAGTGATCATCAGAGAGACAAAAGGTGGCCATTAATGTCTTTCAAACATCTTCTACGATTTATTAAAAAATATATCAATAGTACCTCCAGTCCAGCCTGCTTGTTGACAGGCAAACCAAGATGGCTGCCGTGTTCAGTGGAAAGTGAGAGAGGGGGGCGGCGCCCTGCTGTCAGCTGTCAGTCAAGAGTCTAAACCATTGGCCCCCAGCAACATTAGGATAGGCCAATAACCATCCAGGGATATCCTAATACATTTTAGGAAAGTCAGAGAGGATCGGCTGGCCAGGAGCGGAAGGAAACCAGTGCGTTCTTTGAGGTTTTCACAGCTATTCCGTTAATTTTCTTATTTCTGAAGGTTCAGTTAACACAAACACATCTATAGCAACTCAAATTGACATTTCTATAACATCACCCTCAGTGAAATATGACATTAGAGCTGTACTATGGGACAGAGTCTCTGCTCTGTGCTCTGTGTTACTGTGCACTGACGACACCTCGTGGGCATTCAGTTGAATTGCATGCATGCCCAGCTAATTGACATCACAGGCTGTGTGAAATATGTGAATATGACAGAACAGTGGTTCTCATATTGACCAGGGGTCATTGCTTTTGTTCTCAGAGTTACATTGCTCAACTCAAGACTCCGCTCGCTCACTCACACTCACTCACTCACTCACTCACTCACACTCACTCACTCACTCACTCACTCACTCACTCACGCACGCACGCACGCACGCACGCACGCACGCACGCACGCACGCACGCACGCACGCACGCACGCACGCACGCACGCACTCACTCACTCACTCACTCACTCACTCACTCACTCACTCACTCACTCACTCACCGCACGCACGCACGCACGCACGCACGCACGAAAAGGAAAAGGAACGCACCGGCCGAAGGAGGAACGCGGAGGCGCCGCGTTCCACTTATCGGGCCTTTGGGCCCGCCGCGGGCGGACGGGGCGACGCCGGGGCGCGCCAGGCGCGTCCCTCATCTCCGGGCGCCCCGGGGACCGGGAAGGGCCAAAAAATGTTTTGCGCGGCCCCCTTCGGGGGCCCGAGGCCCTGCGCGGGCCCAGTTAACACGACACCTCGTGGGCACAGTGACCTCTGGGCCCTTCCCGGTCCCCGGGGCGCCCGGAGATGAGGGACGCGCCTGGCGCGCCCCGGCGTCGCCCCGTCCGCCCGCGGCGGGCCCAAAGGCCCGATAAGTGGAACGCGGCGCCTCCGCGTTCCTCCTTCGGCCGGTGCGTTCCTTTTCCTTTTCGTGCGTGCGTGCGTGCGTGCGTGCGCGCGCGCGCGCACTCACTCACTCACTCACTCACTCACTCACTCACTCACTCACTCACCGCACCGCACGCACGCACGCACGCACGCACGCACACAGGCATGAGGGCACAGTGACCTCTGGGCCCTGACCCTCCACGCACGCTCTCTCAACGCACGCACGCACGCACGCACGCACGCACGCACTCACTCACTCACTCACTCACTCACTCACTCACTCACTCACTCACCGCACGCACGCACGCACGCACGCACGCACGCACGCACGCACGTCAAACTGGGGGCCCTTTAAATGAAAAGGGTTGACAACTGTCTAGCTTAGTGAAATATTGAATTGGACATTTCATAAAGTCACACATACAACAGACTGTGACAGACAGGTTTATTTTTAGCACTCCAGGGTGTCGAACCCCATACACGCCCGTGTAAACTTGGTGTAGTACCGGTACGAGCACTTTGTTTTTCCTGTCTGACACAATGTCTTTATTGCATGTGAACAACATGTACATTTTAGCCAATAATGTTGAATAAAAAAAGGAATATAAAACTAAATGTTATCATTCTGTCGGTTCTACATGACAACTCACCTTTGCATATAGAAAATAAATGTCATATGTGTCCACCACTCTGACAGCTGTCTGCTGCTCCACACACACTGTACACAAATTGAACATACAGTAAATAATGGGCTTGCAAATGTGTTTGTATTACATGCAATGAGTAATTATATTGGAGCTAACATGCAAAAACAGGCTGGTTTTACAATTATTTATTTATTTAAAAATGGCCCAATAGACATAAACACTAAAATCGAGGCTTCATCTAGCCACAAGCAGATGGACCATGTAATACATATTTGATTTAGTGTATTAGCTAAATAATTATTATGCCCTTACCTCTGACAGCAAGCCCAGCCTGTCTGACTGACTGACTTCTAATGCTCTCTTCTTCCTTCCCTTCCTCCTGCTGCTATCATGCTAACAGAAGCTAACTCTCTCTAACTCTGTCCAAAAGACCCCAAAACGTTCCAAATAAATTTTCGGGTCCTTAGTGATCATCAGAGAGACAAAAGGTGGCCATTAATGTCTTTCAAACATCTTCTACGACTTATTAAAAAATATATGAAATATTGCACTGGCCAGCCATAACAGTGGAACACAAGCTAACATGCTAACAGATGCTACATGGCTCTAAATCTGTCAAAAATAGACCAAAACATTCCAAATTAATTTTCGAGTCCTTAGTGATCATCAGAGAGACAAAAGGTGGCCATTAATGTCTTTCAAACATCTTCTACGATTTATTAAAAAATATATCAATAGTACCTCCAGTCCAGCCTGCTTGTTGACAGGCAAACCAAGATGGCTGCCGTGTTCAGTGGAAAGTGAGAGAGGGGGGCGGCGCCCTGCTGTCAGCTGTCAGTCAAGAGTCTAAACCATTGGCCCCCAGCAACATTAGGATAGGCCAATAACCATCCAGGGATATCCTAATACATTTTAGGAAAGTCAGAGAGGATCGGCTGGCCAGGAGCGCAAAAGATCCGGGCCATTCTTCTCTGTTTTGCTCCCCTGCCTTATTGGCTCCCGAAAGCGTGCGGTCTTTCATTGGCCCAGCCGTTTCAACTCCCCGGCCAACGGAAGACCTCATTTTGTTTCACTTGCGTTGCCACGTCTGCTCGTTGCAAGCGCCTCACTCGTTCCACTAGACGGGCTGAGGACCGTCGCTGGTTTCTGCAGCAAAACATGGCAACACGCCGTCGGCACACGCAGTGCCGACACGCCACTGCCCGGACCAGCCGAGCAAGGGACCGTCCCTGACAGCCAGGCCGCTCCCCAGGATGAGGATGATGCCACACCTGGGCCAGCCGAGCAGCGCGCTGTCCCTGACAGCCAGGCTGCTCCCCAGGATGAAGGCACACCTGGGCCAGCTGGGGAGCCGGACGACGTATGTATTGTACACAGCATCATAATTGTTGAGTAGGAACGACTCCGTATGTGGAACATATTAACAACTTTACAATTTCCCTTTTTTGTTTCTATTTTTGTTTAGGATGCCATGGGTCCTGATGGAGCCATGGGTTACCAGCATGTCGTCCGCCTGGCTGTCAGTCTGGTGAAGCTGCGACACCAGCATGCTGTGACGCTGGCGAAGGAGGAGGAGATACTGGCCCTCTGGGAAAAGCTTCCAGAGGGTGACAAGGCAGCAGTCTCCTACTCCCCCCGCCACAAGGACAGAGTCACAGCGGGACGGTTCAGGGCCAAGCCTTCCAAGACGTCTGTCGTACCTGGGACAGACAGTGTGAAGCGGTAAGCTGTTGGCATATAGTGCTTATTCTTTTCCATAAAAATAAGCCAATTCCGATAAGCTAATAGAAGAATTAATACATTATTATTATTATTATTATTATTATTATAGTATTGTCATTATCTGTGCTTTTCTTTGGTTGTTTATTTTACAGCTCTATGCTCGGCCACGGGTCTCCTGCACAATGGCCTGACTGCAGCCGGCTGGTCGAGGCCATGTGCGTTGAGCTGAGCCGCATCTACCCTGCTGGCAGGAGTTTGTGCGGCAAGCGGCGTAACCGGTGGGGTATGGTGAAGATGGACTACTGCAAGGTGAGGGACTTAGTCCTTGCCAACCCCATCGTCATGGCCCAGACCAGAATCCAGCTCGTCGAGCTGAATGAGGTGACACTGAGGCAGTGGTGAGTTCTAACACATTATTTTTAAGCTCTACGATCTTGTAGATCTGCTATATTTGAAACAATGTGGTGCACATCTTTGAATATATTCTTTTAACTGAAAGTAATTCCTGTCTGCATTTCGCCTGCAGGTACAAAGTCAGGGAGAAGAGACAGGAGCGGGACGTCCTTCACCTGACTGTGGCCCAGCCCAGTGTCTCCGACATCAGCTCCGAGCCTCTCCCGGCTGCACTCAGCAGGCCAGTCCAGGTGCCAAAACACCAGCACCGCCCCATGGCAGCCATCAGCCTCCCTCCGCTCGTCATCCGCCAGCCTACCCTTGTGATGCCTCCTCCTCCTCTTCCTCCCATCCAGCCTGGACTCCAGCAGCCCCCTGGACTCCAGCCCCCTGGACTACAGGCCATCGCCCCCCAGCTCCATGGGGCGCTTGTCCCTCCCCCACTCCCAGGTCTTTCCAGGACTACGCAGTGGCGCAAGAAGAGGCAGGAGGAGGCTGCGGCAGCTCAAGGGACTCCTGCACAGGCAAAAAGTGTCACCTTCCACACCTGCTCCAGGTGCAAACAGCCCAAGACCAAGGCATTTGGCCACAGCCAGGTCACAATAGGTGGAAGGAAGGTGCACTTTTGCTCTCAGGCGGAGGGCATGCCTGTGCAGGAGTGGCTGGCGATGATGAGGACAGGCGGTGAGGGTGGTGGTGCGACCTGAAGGGATTTTTGAGTGGTGCAACCACTCCCTTACGGAGCTTTTCACCCACCACCTGTGCGCTCAATGCACACACAAACACACACGCACATATTAACTGTATATATGATGCTTTTGGGTGTGCCAGTACAGTGACATACAGTACAGTGACAGTACTGACAGTTGGGATGTAGACGTGCCCTACTACGAGGCCGAGGGCGGGCCTAGCTGCCCTCTGTCTGACAGTGTGTTTGGTTGCCCTGGCAACACACTTACCATCTCGGGGGGGTCGCTAGCGAGACCTGCTGTTATATCCTCACCTCACCTAACCCTAACCCCGCCGGTCATTCTCTCCATCCCTCTCTCCAACCTATTTAAAAATACACAAATCTATGCCAGCGTGCCATCATTGTTTGCTTTTAAAGTGCTTTTAGTGCTTTTAGTTTCTGGCTTTATTTTTTTATTTTTGAAAGTGAATGTGTGTGTATCTATGTACTGTATTTGCAAATGCTGCAAATCATGAACCATTGTGTGATTCCCCAGAAATTGTGCACACACATTCCCACTAGGCGAGGAATAAATGCCACATGGACATTTTCAACTCAGCCTCATGGTGGCGCTATAACTGCACACAAAAAAATAAAAGAAAATGAGTATTCTGAAGTTTGTCATTGTCTGTCAATAATTGTATATTAATAGTCTAGCAAAATCTGATTTAACGGTATTATGGTTGTGAGCTTGTAGATCGGTCCCAGTTCAAAGGTAAGTAATGTTCAAAGGTACGGGACAATTCTAGTCTTTCTTATCAGGGATGGAACCAGATCATTTTAAATCCTGGCTATGCCAATAAAGGAAACAAGAAATGGGTATTACATTTTATATTGCTAAAGGGTGCTGAAGGTGTAATTACAGACTATCTGGGTGATATTAACTTGGTGTCTTTACACTCTATAATTTGACATTTGATTTAAACATACAAAGGACAAAAGTGTCATCCCAGCAGGTTATAGAGCAATGCAGGGACTCGCACCCCATACAGTCCAGCAGAAGCTGGCTATAGTACTATTACCATTGCTTTGTGTTGCTTCGTGACACTGAGTTCATTGCATGTTGTTTAAGCTAACTGCTATAAAAATACTAAAATAGCACGGTATTACATGATGCTAGCAGATCTGCTATTTCTTTTAAACAATACAAGTCTTGTGTGGACAAAAACAGATTCATTTAGAGGTCCTACACATGCAAAGGTTTGAACAATAATAAAATAAACACTGCTGTAAACAATAGGTCTAACTGACCAGCTTGGCCAGACTGACTGACTCAATCTATAGCTCAATGTGCTTAGAAAAATATTGAATATGAAAACGAAAGGTTATCATGCTCTAAGCCTCTAAGGTGTGCATATCAACAACTCATATTTATGCTCTGTGGGTCCCACGTCTGTCCTACTGTATGGGTCCCACATCTGTCCTGCTGTCTGCCTGAGCACCATTTGACTGACCAACACTATTACACAGATTTCACATCCTAGATTAATCTACACATGAATCCACTGTGCTGATTAATGACACATGATATAGGAGTGCAAAAACGTTGTATTGTGATGTCACATGGGTGAACAGATTATAATAAATAGCCCATGCAAACGATGTAAACAAAGCAGAGCTAACGTGGCTAACATCTCTGTTTGGCTATAACATTATTACTAACCTAAGAAATGTCCCCAAAGCTATCAAATACCAAGTCAAGTCTTTATCTAACCCTAAGCGGATAAAACACGATTTAATTCACTGTTATGGTGCACTGAGTAATGATATGTGATTAAATAATCTTACCTGTCTTCTCCCAAATTGGAACGATACAGCAGCCCACATTGGAACGATACATAGAAGATGACGTCCAAAAAGTATGCCAAATAAATCAGAAAACGTTCCAAATTAATTTTCGGGTCCTTATTGGTGCCTAAGGAGAACCACAAAGACACTAATTATGTTGCTAATATTTTATAAAATAAATTACAAACGAATAATTCCTCCACTGTCTGTCTGTGTGTGTGGGCACTGCACTGGGGAGCAATGTCCGCCATGCAGAAATGAGAAGAGAAGAGAGGGGCGGGACAAGGGGGTTGAAACAGGCCAATGGGAGACCGCGCGATCCGGGCAAGTCCAATCGGTGGGCCTAGAATTTGTTTCAAGGTTGAAACAAAGTTGAAACAGTTGAAACATTGAAACAGAGAAGATCCGGGGCCAGTAGGCGCAAGGATGACACGCAAATTCGTGAAGCGTTCCGTATTTTTAACCATTTTGAGGGAGGGTTAGCTTATTTCCTTTTTGGGAGTCAAACGGTGGTCAAATTGGAACGATACAGAGAATATTGGGATCATAGGAACTGAAATTGGAACGATACAGTGAAGATTGGGATCATAGGAACTGAAATTGGAACGATACAGTTGGAACGATACAGATTGGAACGATACAGATTGGAACGATACAGAGAAGATTGGGATCATAGGAACTGAAATTGGAACGATACAGTTGGAACGATACAGTTGGAACGATACAGATTGGAACGATACAGAGAAGATTGGGATCATAGGAACTGAAATTGGAACGATACAGTTGGAACGATACAGATTGGAACGATACAGTGAAGATTGGGATCATAGGAACTGAAATTGGAACGATACAGTGAAGATTGGGATCATAGGAACTGAAATTGGAACGATACAGTGAAGATTGGGATCATAGGAAGTGAAATTGGAACGATACAGAGAAGATTGGGAGGAACTGAAATTGGAACGATACAGAGAAGATTGGGAGCAAACTTAGGAAGTGGAATTCCAGCAACGAGGACACTCCCACAGTTTCACCAATGCGCAACCGTGTGGCTCATGGATGTCCAGACTGATATAGCTATCTGTCTGTCTGTCTGTCTGTCTGTCTGTCTGTCTGTCTGTCTGTCTGTCTGTCTGTCTGTCTGTCTGTCTGTCTGTCTGTCTGGCAGGCAGGCAGGCAGGCAGGCAGGCAGGCAGGCAGGCAGGCAGGCAGGCAGGCAGGCAGGCAGGCAGGCAGGCAGGCAGGCAGGCAGGCAGGCAGGCAGGCAGGCAGGCAGGCAGGCAGGCAGGCAGGCAGGCAGGCAGGCAGGCAGGCAGGCAGGCAGGCAGGCAGGCAGGCAGGCAGGCAGGCAGGCAGGCAGGCAGGCAGGCAGGCAGGCAGGCAGGCAGGCAGGCAGGCAGGCAGGCAGGCAGGCAGGCAGGCAGGCAGGCAGGCAGGCAGGCAGGCAGGCAGGCAGGCAGGCAGGCAGGCAGGCAGGCAGGCAGGCAGGCAGGCAGGCAGGCAGGCAGGCAGGCAGGCAGGCAGGCAGGCAGGCAGGCAGGCAGGCAGGCAGGCAGGCAGGCAGGCCGGCCCCTCCCCAAGTAACCTCAACCGTGAGACTCATGGATGTCCAGACTGAGACCCTTATATATTTGGTCAAGCCAGGGTGCTCCTGTGTCAGCTTCTGCTACACATGAAGATTGGGATCCTAGGAAGTGAAATTGGAACGATACAGAGGAGATTGGAATCAAACCAATAGGAAGTGAAATTGGAACGATACAGAGAAGATTGGAATCAAACCAAAAGGAACTGAAATTGGAACGATACAGAGAAGATTGGGATCAAACCAAAAGGAACGGAAATTTTACGTTCCTTTTGTCGATCTGGCGCCAATTTTCTTGTTAGTGAACACCAATGCGGACTCCCACAGTACCCTCCCCAGGTAACCTCAGCCGTGAGACCCCTGGATGTCCACACTGAGATAGATAGATCGATCTATAGATAAATCGCTATCTATCTATCTATCTATCTATCTATCAATCAATCAATTGGAACGATACAGTGAAGATTGGGATCATAGGAACTGAAATTGGAACGATACAGTGAAGATTGGGATCATAGGAAGTGAAATTGGAACGATACAGAGAAGATTGGGATCATAGGAACTGAAATTGGAACGATACAGCGAAGATTGGGAGGAACTGAAATTGAAACGATGCAGACAAGATTGGGAGCAAACTTAGGAAGTGGAATTCCAGCAACGAGGACACTCCCACAGTTTCACCAATGCGCAACCGTGTGGCTCATGGATGTCCAGACTGATATAGCTATCTATCTATCTATCTATCTATCAATCAATCAATTGGAACGATACAGTGAAGATTGGGATCATAGGAACTGAAATTGGAACGATACAGTGAAGATTGGGATCATAGGAAGTGAAATTGGAACGATACAGAGAAGATTGGGATCATAGGAACTGTAAATGGAACGATACAGTGAAGATTGGGATCATAGGAACTGAAATTGGAACGATACAGTGAAGATTGGGATCATAGGAACTGAAATTGGAACGATATAGTGAAGATTGGGATCATAGGAAGTGAAATTGGAACGATACAGAGAAGATTGGGATCATAGGAACTGAAATTGGAACGATTCAGTGAAGATTGGGAGGAAGTGAAATTGGAACGATACAGAGAAGATTGGAATCAAACCAAAAGGAACTGAAATTGGAACGATACAGAGAAGATTGGGATCAAACCAAAAGGAACTGAAATTTTACGTTCCTTTTGTCGATCTGGCGCCAATTTTCTTGTTAGTGAACACCAATGCGGACTCCCACAGTACCCTCCCCAGGTAACCTCAGCCGTGAGACCCCTGGATGTCCACACTGAGATAGATAGATCGATCTATAGATAAATCGCTATCTATCTATCTATCTATCTATCTATCAATCAATCAATTGGAACGATACAGTGAAGATTGGGATCATAGGAACTGAAATTGGAACGATACAGTGAAGATTGGGATCATAGGAAGTGAAATTGGAACGATACAGAGAAGATTGGGATCATAGGAACTGTAATTGGAACGATACAGTGAAGATTGGGATCATAGGAACTGAAATTGGAACGATACAGTGAAGATTGGGATCATAGGAACTGAAATTGGAACGATACAGTGAAGATTGGGATCATAGGAAGTGAAATTGGAACGATACAGAGAAGATTGGGATCATAGGAACTGAAATTGGAACGATACAGTGAAGATTGGGAGGAACTGAAATTGGAACGATACAGAGAAGATTGGGAGCAAACTAGGAAGTGGAATTCCAGCAACGAGGACACTCCCACAGTTTCACCAATGCGCAACCGTGTGGCTCATGGATGTCCAGACTGATATAGCTATCTATCTGTCTGTCTGTCTGTCTGTCTGTCTGTCTGTCTGGCAAGCAAGCCAGGGTCAATTTTCTTGTTAGTGAACACCAATGAGTACTCCCACATTACCCTCCCCAAGTAACCTCAACCGTGAGACTCATGGATGTCCAGACTGAGACCCTTATATATTTGGTCAAGCCAGGGTGCTCCTGTGTCAGCTTCTGCTACACATGAAGATTGGGATCCTAGGAAGTGAAATTGGAACGATACAGAGGAGATTGTAATCAAACCAATAGGAAGTGAAATTGGAACGATACAGAGAAGATTGGAATCAAACCAAAAGGAACTGAAATTGGAACGATACAGAGAAGATTGGGATCAAACCAAAAGGAACTGAAATTTTACGTTCCTTTTGTCGATCTGGCGCCAATTTTCTTGTTAGTGAACACCAATGCGGACTCCCACAGTACCCTCCCCAGGTAACCTCAGCCGTGAGACCCCTGGATGTCCACACTGAGATAGATAGATCGATCTATAGATAAATCGCTATCTATCTATCTATCTATCTATCTATCTATCTATCTATCTATCTATCTATCTATCTATCTATCTATCTATCTATCTATCTATCTATCTATCTATCAATCAAGCAAGCAAGCCAGGGTCAATTTTCTTGTTAGTGAACACCAATGAGTACTCCCACAGTACCCTCCCCAAGTAACCTCAACCGTGAGACTCATGGATGTCCAGACTGAGACCCTTATATATTTGGTCAAGCCAGGATGCTCCTGTGTCAGCTTCTGCTACACATGAAGATTGGGATCCTAGGAAGTGAAATTGGAACGATACAGAGGAGATTGTAATCAAACCAATAGGAAGTGAAATTGGAACGATACAGAGAAGATTGGAATCAAACCAAAAGGAACTGAAATTGGAACGATACAGAGAAGATTGGGATCAAACCAAAAGGAACTGAAATTTTACGTTCCTTTTGTCGATCTGGCGCCAATTTTCTTGTTAGTGAACACCAATGCGGACTCCCACAGTACCCTCCCCAGGTAACCTCAGCCGTGAGACCCCTGGATGTCCACACTGAGATAGATAGATCGATCTATAGATAAATCGCTATCTATCTATCTATCTATCTATCTATCTATCTATCAATCAATCAATTGGAACGATACAGTGAAGATTGGGATCATAGGAACTGAAATTGGAACGATACAGTGAAGATTGGGATCATAGGAAGTGAAATTGGAACGATACAGAGAAGATTGGGATCATAGGAACTGTAATTGGAACGATACAGTGAAGATTGGGATCATAGGAACTGAAATTGGAACGATACAGTGAAGATTGGGATCATAGGAACTGAAATTGGAATGATACAGTGAAGATTGGGATCATAGGAAGTGAAATTGGAACGATACAGAGAAGATTGGGATCATAGGAACTGAAATTGGAACGATACAGAGAAGATTGGGAGCAAACTTAGGAAGTGGAATTCCAGCAACGAGGACACTCCCACAGTTTCACCAATGCGCAACCGTGTGGCTCATGGATGTCCAGACTGATATAGCTATCTATCTGTCTGTCTGTCTGTCTGTCTGTCTGTCTGTCTGTCTGTCTGTCTGTCTGTCTGTCTGGCAAGCAAGCAAGCCAGGGTCAATTTTCTTGTTAGTGAACACCAATGAGTACTCCCACAGTACCCTCCCCAAGTAACCTCAACCGTGAGACTCATGGATGTCCAGACTGAGACCCTTATATATTTGGTCAAGCCAGGGTGCTCCTGTGTCAGCTTCTGCTACACATGAAGATTGGGATCCTAGGAAGTGAAATTGGAACGATACAGAGGAGATTGTAATCAAACCAATAGGAAGTGAAATTGGAACGATACAGAGAAGATTGGAATCAAACCAAAAGGAACTGAAATTGGAACGATACAGAGAAGATTGGGATCAAACCAAAAGGAACTGAAATGTTACGTTCCTTTTGTCGATCTGGCGCCAATTTTCTTGTTAGTGAACACCAATGCGGACTCCCACAGTACCCTCCCCAGGTAACCTCAGCCGTGAGACCCCTGGATGTCCACACTGAGATAGATAGATCGATCTATAGATAAATCGCTATCTATCTATCTATCTATCTATCTATCTATCTATCTATCAATCAATCAATTGGAACGATACAGTGAAGATTGGGATCATAGGAACTGAAATTGGAACGATACAGTGAAGATTGGGATCATAGGAAGTGAAATTGGAACGATACAGAGAAGATTGGGATCATAGGAACTGTAATTGGAACGATACAGTGAAGATTGGGATCATAGGAACTGAAATTGGAACGATACAGTGAAGATTGGGATCATAGGAAGTGAAATTGGAACGATACAGAGAAGATTGGGATCATAGGAACTGAAATTGGAACGATACAGTGAAGATTGGGAGGAACTGAAATTGGAACGATACAGAGAAGATTGGGAGCAAACTAGGAAGTGGAATTCCAGCAACGAGGACACTCCCACAGTTTCACCAATGCGCAACCGTGTGGCTCATGGATGTCCAGACTGATATAGCTATCTATCTGTCTGTCTGTCTGTCTGTCTGTCTGTCTGGCAAGCAAGCCAGGGTCAATTTTCTTGTTAGTGAACACCAATGAGTACTCCCACATTACCCTCCCCAAGTAACCTCAACCGTGAGACTCATGGATGTCCAGACTGAGACCCTTATATATTTGGTCAAGCCAGGGTGCTCCTGTGTCAGCTTCTGCTACACATGAAGATTGGGATCCTAGGAAGTGAAATTGGAACGATACAGAGGAGATTGTAATCAAACCAATAGGAAGTGAAATTGGAACGATACAGAGAAGATTGGAATCAAACCAAAAGGAACTGAAATTGGAACGATACAGAGAAGATTGGGATCAAACCAAAAGGAACTGAAATTTTACGTTCCTTTTGTCGATCTGGCGCCAATTTTCTTGTTAGTGAACACCAATGCGGACTCCCACAGTACCCTCCCCAGGTAACCTCAGCCGTGAGACCCCTGGATGTCCACACTGAGATAGATAGATCGATCTATAGATAAATCGCTATCTATCTATCTATCTATCTATCTATCTATCTATCTATCTATCTATCTATCTATCTATCTATCTATCTATCTATCTATCTATCTATCTATCAATCAAGCAAGCAAGCCAGGGTCAATTTTCTTGTTAGTGAACACCAATGAGTACTCCCACAGTACCCTCCCCAAGTAACCTCAACCGTGAGACTCATGGATGTCCAGACTGAGACCCTTATATATTTGGTCAAGCCAGGGTGCTCCTGTGTCAGCTTCTGCTACACATGAAGATTGGGATCCTAGGAAGTGAAATTGGAACGATACAGAGGAGATTGTAATCAAACCAATAGGAAGTGAAATTGGAACGATACAGAGAAGATTGGAATCAAACCAAAAGGAACTGAAATTGGAACGATACAGAGAAGATTGGGATCAAACCAAAAGGAACTGAAATTTTACGTTCCTTTTGTCGATCTGGCGCCAATTTTCTTGTTAGTGAACACCAATGCGGACTCCCACAGTACCCTCCCCAGGTAACCTCAGCCGTGAGACCCCTGGATGTCCACACTGAGATAGATAGATCGATCTATAGATAAATCGCTATCTATCTATCTATCTATCTATCTATCTATCTATCTATCAATCAATCAATTGGAACGATACAGTGAAGATTGGGATCATAGGAACTGAAATTGGAACGATACAGTGAAGATTGGGATCATAGGAAGTGAAATTGGAACGATACAGAGAAGATTGGGATCATAGGAACTGTAATTGGAACGATACAGTGAAGATTGGGATCATAGGAACTGAAATTGGAACGATACAGTGAAGATTGGGATCATAGGAACTGAAATTGGAATGATACAGTGAAGATTGGGATCATAGGAAGTGAAATTGGAACGATACAGAGAAGATTGGGATCATAGGAACTGAAATTGGAACGATACAGAGAAGATTGGGAGCAAACTTAGGAAGTGGAATTCCAGCAACGAGGACACTCCCACAGTTTCACCAATGCGCAACCGTGTGGCTCATGGATGTCCAGACTGATATAGCTATCTATCTGTCTGTCTGTCTGTCTGTCTGTCTGTCTGTCTGTCTGTCTGTCTGGCAAGCAAGCAAGCCAGGGTCAATTTTCTTGTTAGTGAACACCAATGAGTACTCCCACAGTACCCTCCCCAAGTAACCTCAACCGTGAGACTCATGGATGTCCAGACTGAGACCCTTATATATTTGGTCAAGCCAGGGTGCTCCTGTGTCAGCTTCTGCTACACATGAAGATTGGGATCCTAGGAAGTGAAATTGGAACGATACAGAGGAGATTGTAATCAAACCAATAGGAAGTGAAATTGGAACGATACAGAGAAGATTGGAATCAAACCAAAAGGAACTGAAATTGGAACGATACAGAGAAGATTGGGATCAAACCAAAAGGAACTGAAATGTTACGTTCCTTTTGTCGATCTGGCGCCAATTTTCTTGTTAGTGAACACCAATGCGGACTCCCACAGTACCCTCCCCAGGTAACCTCAGCCGTGAGACCCCTGGATGTCCACACTGAGATAGATAGATCGATCTATAGATAAATCGCTATCTATCTATCTATCTATCTATCTATCTATCTATCTATCAATCAATCAATTGGAACGATACAGTGAAGATTGGGATCATAGGAACTGAAATTGGAACGATACAGTGAAGATTGGGATCATAGGAAGTGAAATTGGAACGATACAGAGAAGATTGGGATCATAGGAACTGTAATTGGAACGATACAGTGAAGATTGGGATCATAGGAACTGAAATTGGAACGATACAGTGAAGATTGGGATCATAGGAAGTGAAATTGGAACGATACAGAGAAGATTGGGATCATATGAACTGAAATTGGAACGATACAGTGAAGATTGGGAGGAACTGAAATTGAAACGATGCAGACAAGATTGGGAGCAAACTTAGGAAGTGGAATTCCAGCAACGAGGACACTCCCACAGTTTCACCAATGCGCAACCGTGTGGCTCATGGATGTCCAGACTGATATAGCTATCTATCTATCTATCTATCTATCTATCTATCTATCTATCTATCTATCTATCTATCTATCTATCTATCTATCTATCTATCTATCTATCTATCAATCAATCAATCAATCAATCAATTGGAACGATACAGTGAAGATTGGGATCATAGGAACTGAAATTGGAACGATACAGTGAAGATTGGGATCATAGGAAGTGAAATTGGAACGATACAGAGAAGATTGGGATCATAGGAACTGTAAATGGAACGATACAGTGAAGATTGGGATCATAGGAACTGAAATTGGAACGATACAGTGAAGATTGGGATCATAGGAACTGAAATTGGAACGATATAGTGAAGATTGGGATCATAGGAAGTGAAATTGGAACGATACAGAGAAGATTGGGATCATAGGAACTGAAATTGGAACGATTCAGTGAAGATTGGGAGGAACTGAAATTGGAACGATACAGAGAAGATTGGGAGCAATCTTAGGAAGTGGAATTCCAGCAACGAGGACACTCCCACAGTTTCACCAATGCGCAACCGTGTGGCTCATGGATGTCCAGACTGATATATCTATCTATCTATCTATCTATCTATCTATCTATCTATCTATCTATCTATCTATCTATCTATCTATCTATCTATCTATCTATCTATCAATCAATCAATCAATCAAGCAAGCCAGGGTCAATTTTCTTGTTAGTGAACACCAATGAGTACTCCCACAGTACCCTCCCCAAGTAACCTCAACCGTGAGACTCATGGATGTCCAGACTGAGACCCTTATATATTTGGTCAAGCCAGGGTGCTCCTGTGTCAGCTTCTGCTACACATGAAGATTGGGATCCTAGGAAGTGAAATTGGAACGATACAGAGGAGATTGGAATCAAACCAATAGGAAGTGAAATTGGAACGATACAGAGAAGATTGGAATCAAACCAAAAGGAACTGAAATTGGAACGATACAGAGAAGATTGGGATCAAACCAAAAGGAACTGAAATTTTACGTTCCTTTTGTCGATCTGGCGCCAATTTTCTTGTTAGTGAACACCAATGCGGACTCCCACAGTACCCTCCCCAGGTAACCTCAGCCGTGAGACCCCTGGATGTCCACACTGAGATAGATAGATCGATCTATAGATAAATCGCTATCTATCTATCTATCTATCTATCTATCAATCAATTGGAACGATACAGTGAAGATTGGGATCATAGGAACTGAAATTGGAACGATACAGTGAAGATTGGGATCATAGGAAGTGAAATTGGAACGATACAGAGAAGATTGGGATCATAGGAACTGTAATTGGAACGATACAGTGAAGATTGGGATCATAGGAACTGAAATTGGAACGATACAGTGAAGATTGGGATCATAGGAAGTGAAATTGGAACGATACAGAGAAGATTGGGATCATAGGAACTGAAATTGGAACGATACAGTGAAGATTGGGAGGAACTGAAATTGAAACGATGCAGACAAGATTGGGAGCAAACTTAGGAAGTGGAATTCCAGCAACGAGGACACTCCCACAGTTTCACCAATGCGCAACCGTGTGGCTCATGGATGTCCAGACTGATATATCTATCTATCTATCTATCTATCTATCTATCTATCTATCTATCTATCTATCTATCTATCTATCTATCTATCTATCTATCTATCTATCTATCTATCTATCTATCTATCTATCTATCTATCTATCTATCTAGCAAGCAAGCAAGCAAGCCAGGGTCAATTTTCTTGTTAGTGAACACCAATGAGTACTCCCACAGTACCCTCCCCAAGTAACCTCAACCGTGAGACTCATGGATGTCCAGGACGTCGAGCCGTACAGTAGTGGTTTCGCCCCGCCCAGCGATTGGCCAACGCCCTCCGCTCGGTCTCCGTTGTCCAGATTAGCATACGGGAGTGGCCAAGGTGTCCAGATTAGCATATGGGAGTGTCCAAGGTCGCCAGAGGTGCATACCTGTGTTCCAATTTACATCTCATTTAATCTGACATCCACGAGAGGTCCATGGTTCGCGCCTGGGATTGTGCAAAGCCTACTGTGAAAGAGAACGCCGTGAACCAAGTGTCACATGTTGCAATTACAATTAGTTTTGTCCATTCGGGTACTATTCTGACTTGTGATAACATTTCATGTAATAAACACACAAGCAGGACACGTGTAAAACATTAAGCCTTCCATCACTGCAGGGACTTGAACCCCGTTTCAGAAACCTGAAAGTACCTTCTACCGGTGATTGTTTAGGCCATGCTGACACGTCCTTAATTGCGTGATAAAGTAAAACATCTGCTGATGCACAAACCTGGAGTCATTGGATGTTTCTGCGTCTCGACACCGTTCTCCAGGCGACCCGTCCAGGCGCCCACGGCCGACGAGACCCTTGCTTGTGTCCAAGTGGATGCTCCAGGCGCTGCGGGTGAAAAGGTATAAAATATGATAAGAATAGCGTGCTTTCCTTCATTGTTAACTGATTATTATTAATTAATAGCATATTGTAGATCTTATATTTCTGAATTCACATGCAAGTACAGACATGGTGTTGCAAAGCAAAATAAAGCGCTGGTAGTGTACTATCCGAGCTTCTGCCTGGATATAGGGTTCGAAACCCTACAGCGCTGTAACCTGCTGACTGCCTCACCTTAGTCCTGTTGTATGTTTGTTTACATTAAATATGAAATGCACTATTTCAACAGTGTTAAGATGCTGAGTTTAGATTACCCCACCTGAAACCCACTTTTAATGTTTTCCATCATATACATTTAAAAACTACAAGCAGATATACAAGCTCATATCATGGCACCGAGTGCCACGCTACGAGCTTGTAGATCTGCTATTTTTGAAAACTGGGGGGGTGCCTGGAACAACATATTTTCAGATGGGGGTCCACGGCCAAATAGAGATAATTCTGGGGGTCCTGGACATAAAGGGGTTAGCACCACTGACATAGAAACATGGGTTTGATGATGATTTAGAAGACATTTTTTTATAATCGGCCTCAGGTCTAAATGGGTAAAAAATGATATCAGCTGTTTGTGTCAGAGTTACAGAAATCAAATGAGTGATTGACTGTTTCAGAAACAAAAAACAGCTATTATCTGAGATGTGAATTAATACCTAGTCCTCTGGGTTCCTTGGGTGTTTAGTTGAGGTATTTAATTTAGTTTTTTATATATATACACGTAGTGAAAACAGCAGATCTACAAGCTCACATTTGCGAGGCGTTGTGAGCTTGTAGATCAGCTGTTTTCACTACTTGAGGGGGTCCTCACAAATAAAACATTTGAGAACCACTAGTACTACTTGGACTCCTAATGAGCTTATTTCTTAGCTTTTTTCTTTTATGTATTCATGAAGTTACTGCCAAAAAAAATCACTGCATTTTGGTTTAATTCATTTTTTGGAAAAGGTTTTGAAATAATAAAAGCTAATTTAGGAAACAACCATAACAGACGCAGTGTTTGGGAACCAGTGCTTTAGACACTGATGAAGACAGCTCTAAAGTCCACAGACTCAAAGCCAAATGTGAGAACCCAGAGAACTAGTAAATAAATATAAATCTCAGATACAGACAAGAGCTGCAACAGTCAATCTCTCCATTTCAGCATAAAGAATATAATACATGTTACCCTGAGCACTTTACACAACTCAGACACCCAGATGGATGACAGACATGTATTGACAGCATCAAGCGTTTTGCCACATTAAAGCCTTCCTTCACCAAAAAGCCAATCTACAAGCTTGCAGATCGGATATTTTCAACAAATCAAACAACTGTAGTTATGATGATGATAATAAAGTTCACAAAAACGGAGCTAACAGCTCATTCCCTAAATCTGCTACATAATAAACCAAGCTAAATGTATTTAAAATAATTTCGAGTCAGTTGGGGGTTGTAATGCGTGTACGTGATCAGTGATTATGATCTATGGAACATTATTATTAACGTTGTATGGTCTACTGTCTGTGTTGTTGTGGCAATGCTAAAGCGCTAATTCCGTTAGCATCAGTCCCTTAAGGTCAAAGATAAGCAAATAAAACAATCTTGCAATTTAAACACGCAATGTTACATGTTTTTAGAGGCGTTGTGTTTATTTCTGTTTTCAATAAGTACCTGCTGATGCTGCTTCCGCCCGTCCACACTGGTGTTGTTGATACAAAGCAGTGAGGCAAATGTACAAATAATGTCGTCACAACTTGTATAACATAAACATCGGGATGTTGTTGGGACCCCACCAGCACATTGATACTGTAATTATTTCACCACAGTGCCTGTAAATTAATTCCGTGGCACAGTTGTGTTCTTCTCAGCACAGCTCCTCCGTCTACCCAAGGCTGCCATGACACTTCTAAGCAGGGAGAGAGGGAGGGTGCATAATGAGAAGAAGGGAGGGAGGGGGCGAACGGAGACTCAGAATGCATTGGAGTCAATGAGGGCAGCCGAACGGAGACTTTGAGGGGGGCGGGGACATTCCTATGAACAGGAGGGTGTGGGCGAACGGAGACTCCAGAATGCATGGTAGTCTATGAGGGGAATTGACCGGAGACTTTGAGGGCGGGACAGTGCTATGACAGGAGGGTGGGATCGACTGAGACGGACTGGCTGTTTATGTCATTGCATTGGGGATGACCAAGAGATCCTGGGTTCGATTCCGGGCTCATGCAAGGCGTACTGTGAAAGTTTTTTTTTTGCAACAAGCAGTAGCCTACCTGTTGAAATTGCGTTCATAATGTAATTAAGTTATTCATGTTTTTTATTCGTTTTCATTCCAGTGAGGACATACTGTACTGTTTACAGTATGCAATATTTCTCACTAACCCATATCATACAATGATAATTTTCCAATAATTACTTTATAGAGACTGATGTGCTCATTTGAATATTTTGCTTGTACCTTACAGCAAAAGTGACAGCTATTTACAATATGTGTAATTGATAATCAGGAACAATGTTTTATTTGGTTTTGGACACACAAGAGTTATATAGCAGTCTAGTCAGTCAGTGTGCGATCAATAAATGACATAAGAGATTGTTGTAAGTTGAAGGTTGTAATTTTATTGTTACATTTTGTGAACATAACTTTTTTCTTTTCTTTTTTTGCCTTCCTACAGACAGTGCTGCAGTGTACAAACCATCAAACATGCAAATACAGAATAAAAACAGTGCAAAAAGAGCAAACAAATACAATTAAAAATAGTGTCATATGTACATTCAATAATAACAATTTGTATTATTAAAAACAAAAACAATATATACAATATATACAATTGACAATTTTTTGTCTGAGCAGCAAATCGTTACGTCATGATGATGTACGATGATAAGAGCTATGGCAGCCCATCAACAACAGACTTGAAGTGGTCATAACTGTCATACACTCTGTTGTCCAGTCCCTGTGATGACGACATGTTCTTCTTTGTACAGAATGCCTTTTTTTTGTACCTTTTTATATGCGACTGCAAGGATTCCCCACACAGCCCGCATGTAGGCACATTCTTCACCCGTGACACTTTAGTTTCCAGGGCTGAAGTGTCTTCCCTTTGCTTCCTCTTGTACGCTGTGGACCTGGCCCACAGGGGGTCCCTGTAGGACAGAGGAGGAACCTGGCTGGAAGGAGGATGGGGAGGAGGAGGGGCGGAGGGACCAGGGGTGGAGGGACCAGGGGTGGCCGGGGTGGGGAGACCAGGGGTGGGCAGAGGGGTGGGTAGAAGTGCAGTGGGCAGAGGAGGGGTGGGCAGAAGCTGAGTTGGCAGAGGGGGAGGAGGGGTGGGTAGAAGCTGAGTTGGCAGAGGGGGAGGAGGGGTGGGTAGAGGTGCAGTGGGCAGAGGAGGGGTGGGCAGAAGCTGAGTTGGCAGAGGGGGAGGAGGGGTGGGTAGAAGCTGAGTTGGCAGAGGGGGAGGAGGGGTGGGTAGAGGTGCAGTGGGCAGAGGAGGGGTGGGCAGAAGCTGAGTTGGCAGAGGGGGAGGAGGGGTGGGTAGAAGCTGAGTTGGCAGAGGGGGAGGAGGGGTGGGTAGAGGTGCAGTGGGCAGAGGAGGGGTTGGCAGAGGGGGGGGGTGCAGAGGTGGAGGAACAGCGGTTTGAGGAAGAGGTTGGTTGGGAGGAACAGGAGGAAGGGTGTGCACTGCAGCTGGCACCACTATGCTCCTTCTCTCCTTCAATGTTTTTGTGCCTGCCGTGCTGGGGGTGTGACTGTACTCTATCTGCGGGTAGTCAGGTTGAGCGATGATAGGCGGCTGTAGTGGTGCTGGAGCGATGTCCTGGTTGGAGATGGACTGGACCTTTGACATGCTTGCCGGTCTTCTGGTGGAGTGGTAATTTGCCAAGTTCTCGTGGCGAAGTATGAAGTCCTTAATTGTTTTGGCGTTTATTTTCCGGATAGGAACGGAAGCACTCCTGAGGATGGGATCGTCCACGCAGACTAGCTGGTGGATCCTGGCGTAGGCCTTGAGGATCATGGACTTCTCTGGGCTGGCGCTGGCAGGTATAGTCAACCAGAGAAGTTTCACCAGAGTGTACATTAGGCGGTTGTTCTCTGCACTGCACTGCTCCACATTCGCAGCTGGAGCGTACCGCTTCGACATCTTTATGTTCTGTACCAGCGCAGCTTCAGCAGGGTCGTCCCTTTTGCTGCGGCAGTACAGAGTGTTGCCCCAGTGTCTCACGTACAGCAGGTGAAACTTCTGCGGGTGCTTGTCGTGTTCTGCCACCTGGTTCCATGCCTGCAGAATGTCGGTCCTCTCTTCAGTTGTGATGCTTATCCTTGGTCTGGTGCTGAGGCTGTAGTCCACCAGCAGAGAGCAGAAACGTTCGAGCTCTTGGAACCCGGGCAGTGGGTTTATGCTGCAGGCGTCCTCCTGTTGTCAAAGACAATAACAATAATGAAATGTATATTATATATATACTGTAGGTTGTTTGTTTTGACACAAATATAATGCAGAAATAGCAAACGCAAAAAGCACAGATCTTGACATGTAATCTAAGTACTTACAAGGGCCGGAGGATGCTCTGTGGATGTGTCATTTGAGACAGGAACAATGTGGTCGACGTCAACCGCAGTGGCGACATCAACCGCAGTGTCACTGTCCTCCGCACCACTCTCGTAGGCCTCGTCTTCCGGGTCGGAGCGACCAGGCTGCAGCACCTCATCCTCATCCTCAGCGGCTTCATTTCGGAGGATGTCTGGCGTGACTTGGCACCGAGCTTCCTCTTCCCCTGTGCTCTGGCTGAACAGGTACTCCAGCCCGATCAACTCGTTGGACCTCACACTGGTCGGTCGCCTGAAGTTCTCCTCCACTGTCTCCCCAAACAGCTGCTGGCAGCGTGTGTTCAGCCGGTCAATGAGTGGTGCGGAGTAGGTCCGGTAGCGACGGCCCTTCCCACCATACACAGCGTCTGCACTTCGGTCCGCATTCCACCGAGCGACCCCGCTGATCAGGTAAACCTGATACGGTCGTGCTGCACAGTGAGGACCTGTAAGACACAGAAATATATTTGTGGCCAAAATGTTAACTATTTATGTTTTTGCTTTAATGCAGAAATGCATCATACTGCAGTGTCTACCAAAAATAGCTGATCTACAAGCTGAAAAGGCTTTGGGATGCCTTTTGAGCTTGTAGATCGTCATTTTTTGCTGTATTTAAATCCTGAAATGTAACAGTTTTGGACAAAAGGTTTCCACCCCACAGCAACCCTATACAACAGTGATGTACACACCTTGAAGATTACAGTAATACACAATGAAATGTTTTGACAAAGCAGCAATACCTGGAATCATGTGTGGCAGGAATTTGTGAAAGCCTTCCAGGCTGTTGCTGCCACGCACGCACTTGTAGAAGGGGACATCGACACCATTGATCTTTGTGGTGTTAGACACCCTATACATGGGCATGCCTGGAGGGTCCTGGAAGCATTCCAGGTGACGCTGATGTGTTGCCCACTCCTCATCTATGGCTTCTGTGAATAAACAATTAAGCACAACTATGAGATGGACAGCAATATATAGGTAGTAACAGCACATGACAAATAAAGCAATATCTAAATAGCAACAGTAACTGTTAATATCTTTTACCTGCTGATGTGAACAGGCTGACACCTTTCTCATTCAGACCAGCAGGACCCTTAAACTCCTCGATGGCTGCCTGCACATAGTTGAAGGAGTCCTGAGCACCCAGCGTAACTCTCCGCACATGATGTCTGAGATGGTACTTGCTGATGTGGAGTCTGAGCATGTCCGCATCCGTCAGAGAGGCCAGAGCCGCAGGGTCCTTGGCTCTTGCTGCCTTGATGAGGAGGTCCAGATCTGCCCGGTTGTACGCCAGGACTGCACCTGCCAAGGCGGACTTGAAGGCGATGTATTTGCAGTGACTCTCTGTGCGCACAGCCGCGTCAAAGCGATGGTGCCAGTGGAAGATGTCCAGACGAATCACCATGCCTTGGTCCACCCAGGGCTGGAACAACTTTTCCGTAGTCGTCGGACCACTTTCTCGGCAACACCCCCGATCGACGTATAGGATCTTGGGCACGGGCTGATTGGCCTGCTCGAACCTGTCTATGAGCCCCTCAGTCATAGACCTGACCGCCACGTAGGACTCTTCGTGGGTCAGTACGAAGGTGAGCAGCTGAGAGTACTCGTTGCCAATGCTGGTGAACCACTCAGCTGTGCCCTTGCCCTCGCCCGACATCTTCTTCACCACCTGGAATATGTTCATAACACGTGAATAAATGTTTTAACCCATTAAGAATAGACCTGATGTTTCTATGTCAGGCGTTCTCAAACCTTTTCAGAGTCGGGACCCCCAACAATATATGTAATTGTCTGTAAACCCCCATTTGAATTGATTTGAGTGAAACATGTCTGCGCTGAAAGAATATGTAATCAAAGATGTGCGCCACATTTTGAAGATTTTTAAAAAGCTTGTAGCTTGGCACCGCGCTATGAGCTTGTAGATCTGCTATTGTTCAATAGCTAAAGTAGAAGACAATGCTTAAAACAAAAAAGAGGAGTTTCCGTAATGAAGTCAGCACAAAAATAAAACTAAATAGATGATTGCAAAGTAAAATGTTGTACACACCTTCTTGGTGGAGTCATATTTCAGGAACGTCCCAAAGGTGGAGAGGATCTGGTTCCTGTAGTCCTGGACGTGTTCGGCTTCTTCTAGGAGGAAGGCATGTCGAAGCAGCCGAGCAGAGGGCACATCTCTCTGCGGAGGTGGAGCTGTGAAGGTGCGGCCTCCGAATGCAGTCACAATGGTGCCTGGTCTCGCTATATCAATGAGGAGTGTGGTGTACAGATCCTTTCTCTGCAGGTAGTCCTCTGCATGGTTCTCTTCGACCTGTCGCCACACCTTCGCCATGGTGTTTCCCTCAGTGCGGTCCCGTAGTAGACGCACCACGTTCTTGTCCACACCGCGTCTGTGATAATACAATCAATACATAAATATGATTAAAGCATTACATTACATTAAAGCATGCTGACATATTTGGGAAGTTTGTCTCACCCTAGCTCCACCACAGACAGAATACTTACTTTGCGGTCAGGACAGCGGGAAACTGGGCTTGGTGAGCCGCACTGAGTTGGGAGAGGATTGCATCGTCCCACGCCAGCCAACGAGATTGGCCTTGGCCACCATCTTTCCTAGCTACTTTATGACATGGTGGACAGCACAAAACCTCTGTCGTCATGCTGTACCAGCCAGACACATCGCAGATGTGACGTACCTGCAATATAAAAAAAAATAAAGTTGTGTACAAATATAGCATCTTGTATTATTTTGTTTTATTAAAGTTTAACATTGTGTATTTTCATCAGTTGTCAGTGACATTTCATTCACAAAACAACAACAACACATACCCTGGTATGGTAGCCATGTCTTGTAAGGCCCTTCTCCTTCCCTTTGCCCTCACATGAGTCACCCCGAGGACACTTTAAGGTACACTTCCACACACCTACAGGCCGCCACAGAAACATTCGGCTCCTGAAGAAGACATCCGGAATGGGAATGTCGTTCACAAATCCCGGGGGTTCTGGAGGGTAGAACCACATTCGGTCTCGCTTAAGTAAGCGCCGCCTTTTGGTATGACCTTTCTGGTCCACATAGAACTCCATGGGCTTAAACAGGCCTCTTTCTTCATCCTCCTTTAGCCACGTGATGTCAGCAGTTGGGATGCCGCCTTCTCCTTCCCACGTCCGCACCCACCCCTCCAGCTCAACCTGAAAAACAAGTCCAAACATAAACGCATGTAGTATGAAATAAAGTCCAGACACATAAACGCATGTAGTATAAAATATATTCTCATTTATACAAAAATTGTGATTATTACTTACAGGGGAGTCGAGGGGTAAGGTGAGCAATGAGGAGGCCGGTGGCTGTGGCGTGGCCGAGGAAGAGGAGGCAGGTGGCAGTGGGGTTGATGAGGCAGGTGGCTGTGTGCGTGTGGTTGAGGAAGAGGAGGCAGGTGGCTGTGTGCGTGTGGTTGAGGAAGAGGAGGCAGGTGGCTGTGTGCGTGTGGTTGAGGAAGAGGAGGCAGGTGGCTGTGTGCGTGTGGTTGAGGAAGAGGATGCAGGTGGCTGTGTGCGTGTGGTTGAGGAAGAGGAGGCAGGTGGCTGTGTGCGTGTGGTTGAGGAAGAGGAGGCAGGTGGCTGTGGGGTTGATGAGGCAGGTGGCTGTGATCTTGTTGCCGTACAGGTGGCAGGAGGTAGTGACGCTGCCGAGAAGGCTGTGATGACGGACACTGTAGCTGTGGATGGCATAGGAGAGAAAAGTTTTGATATTTCATCAATAAGCTGAACATGAAGCGCATAATGCAAAACATATATAGGTGTACTACTATACTATATTAACACATTCATGACGGGAACCCCTTTTGGTGTTTTAAGGATTATGTTATACTTTAGCTATTGAAAAATAGCAGATCTACAAGCTCATAGCGCGGTACTGAGTGTCGCGCTACAAGCTTGTAGATCTGCTATTTTTGAAAAAAATCGGGTCCCTGGAACAACATATTTTCAGATGGGGGTCGGCGGCCAATTACAGATAATTCTGGGGGTCCTTGACATGAAAAAGGTTGAGAACCACTGACATAGGAAAACATTCAGAAAACTGTCATGTTAAGACATTTTTTTAGAATCAACCTCAAGTCTAAATGGGTTAAGTATAGGCCTATACTATATTACTTTTCTTATTGCGTGCATTTACCTTCCTCTGGTAAATCGATAGACAGAAACAAGTCATCGTCCATCATCCATGCGGGTTCTGACACTGAACATGCAGGATCTGGCGGCCGTGACCTTGTTGAGGTCGAGGCAGAGGAGACAGGTGGCTGGGATCTGGTAGATGCAGGTGGCTGCCGGGGTCTGGTAGCTGAGGAGGCAGGTGCCTGGGAACTGGTTGATGAAGAGTGGGCAGGTGGAGGAGGGGGGTTGTGTTCCTAAATAACAAAGTCATTGTTAACATCTGGACTAGATACTTGTATATTATACTTGACATAACACATTATATCTTGAGTCACTGCAAATCTGTTGTGTGTGCGACTTACTTCCTTGATCTTGCCATAGATATATTGTCGGAACCTCTTCATCTGTTTGCTGGTGATGCTGTTAAGCCTGGTATTCAACCACCGCTGTACAGAGAGGAACGCCTGACCGCTTCTGGCCTTCTCATCCTTACTGTAGTCCTCTGGCCTGTCTTTGTGTGTTGTGTGCAGCCTGTACAAGTTCCACATTTCGGAGAATGTTGCGGCCTCGAAACCTTTCTGGCCATAGATGCACCTGTCAACATTGTGATGAAGGGTGTTTGCCACCTGTGGGAAGCCTTCTGCGTATTCTAGCAGATAGTCCTTGATCCACCTCAGGTGTATGTTTGGCTTTGGGCCTGCTTTGGTTTCTATCACGTGCTTGTCCAAAAAACTGTAAACACAGTGTAAAAAATATGTAACGATTACATTAATAACTAATTGCATTATTGCTGTGTTATTGTTACCTTTGCATAGACATTTATATAGAGAAGATGATAACCATACATATAATTGTATCTAGAACCAATCTAATTTGAAAGACATTAAACACTTATTTGTAGTTGAAATACAATGTACACTCACAACTGAATGTATCCCACGTCGTTCTCAACAAGCCAGTGGAAGGAGGCGTGCATGTACTGCTTTCCAACTTGATGCACCATCTTCCCCAGGCATTGCAGGCGCGTGGGTGCTGTGATGCCTTCAGCCTGTAGACGTTGCACAGCATATGGGATGGCTGTGGACTCCAGCAGCAGCTCTGGTGGAGGTTTGGGAAAGGATGCTGGGTTGTTCAGCTTCCAGCTGTACTGCTGGCAGTCCTTTGAAGGTTGTAAAATGGCCTCTTGGCGACTCAAAGGTTGAACATTGCTGTTCACCACCCGGATGACTGGCATTGACATGATGCGAGACTGTGACCTGCAATCTCTCACACACACACACACACACACACACACACACACACACACACACACACACACACACACACACACACACACACACACACACACACACACACACACACACACACACACACACACACACACAATGAAATACACTACATGAAATACAAGTGTGCTGTTCCTGTTCCAGTGCGTGCTTAACTTACAATCATTTTTAAACCAAAAATAAAATGAAATGCTCTTTTCTAACATTAACTTAGTAACTACATTATGCATACATGGAATTGCCAAAACATTAAATTATTACTTCCATATGAAATCTAACTTGTTATAAAGTTCTGTAGAAGGTGAGGTGAAAACATCACAATGCACACAGAGAAGAAATGGATGCACTGTCTTAGCTGCTTCTAACACAAATGACTACCTTAACTAATGTCACAGCGACCTGTTAATTAACCTCATTAATAGAGCCATTTAATTAAGGATACTTCTGTCTTTCAAAATCAAACCATTGTAGTTATCATAACAGCATCCAATATGAATCACATTATAAGACAAGAAACCAATCTACAAGCTCACAACCCCGTGTGGTTTCTTGAAAAACATTGAAGATATTTCAGAGCATCATTCATTCTTTCCTTTTAAAACAACACTGAGCTTTGCCCAGACTTCTCTCAAGTTCTCAACAGTTAATTTACTGATACAATCTGCATAATTTAATTTAAAAAAGTTTAAACAATTGGAGAGAAGTAGAAGAACAAGTATAGCCTACTGTGACCTATGTGGCCTAATCTTTTGACAAAATAAAATCATGTAGTATTATAAATCAGGATCTGTTCACAAATTAACTAAGGCTAAACAGCAAATTGCGCTTACCTGTGTATGGTAGTCAAGATTTAACAAGCAGACTTGTTCCAGTGTAGTAATGCTGTTGCAGTTGTTCCTGTGCAGTAATGCTGTTGCAGTGTCTTACTTTCATTTAAAATGATGTAGTGCACTGGCCTGAGTAGTATCAGCCAGGCTGACTTATACTCACCTTGGACAGGATGGGGGTGTGTTTGAGCTGGGGGGGTCAGCCCTCCAAACTGAAGCACAGGATGAGCAGTACAGAAGGTGAGGGTGGGAGGGAGGGAGGGATGGAAGGATGAGACAATTCCCTCTATCTAATATCACACCTCTGCAGTCTGCAGGAGGTGGTGACGGAATGTGTGGGACTAGACATTGTAGACTGTGGAAAAATACCATTACATGCAAGAAACACATACTTACAACTGACATGAAATTACATTGCAACATTTATGATAAGTTATACACCTTGCTAAACAACCATATATACATATCACAACAAGTTGACTCAAGACACTGTAGATGTACTGTAGAGCAGACACCCTGACAGTCCCACCCTGAAAGAGACAGACAGAGAGACAGATGGGGAGACACAAGCAAATACAAGTAGTAGCAACAACAATAACTCTAATAATATAACATAGTATTAGTGTGTAATATTTGTTTTTATTGTTGTTATTGTATTAACGTTTAGCACTCTGAGCTGGAGTGGAACCCCCATCTCCAACTCAGTAGAACAGGCAGGCAGAGCTGGCATACTTGGTGTGATCTAAAGGAAATCGAAAATTAAATGCATTTTGTTTTTTATTGTCCATTCTACAACTCTATTAGGGAGAGACTTTTTAATAAGATAGACCCAAACCATGAATTTGTATGGTTGGAGGACTGGTTGGAGACTGAAGCACCTGTTTCAAAAGTACACCTTTTCATTTGCCTCATTCCTTGAAAAGGCCTGGTCAATGAGGAGGGCCATTTACATGTAAAATGGCCTTGTTTTGTTTATTTTCATTTTGTTTAATTTTTTGTTCAAATAATGTACAAATATGTATGAACAGGAAGGACTGTAGTGTCAGTTGTATTCAATGTACTTTGTTAAATGTGTCATATAATCCCATATGGGATGGGCCGAAGTGGCATGACACGAAAATAAATATTTTCATTAATTCATTCATATAGTCAGTGTATAGTAGTAGCAGCAATCCACTGTCTTTACTCTGTGTGAATAATACAGTTGTACCCGAGATCAACAGCAAGCATTTTGTGAGTCACCTTGAGGGAGGGAAGAAGGCACTTCACACCATAGTGTGAAGTTACTGGTGGCTTTTGGGGAGTTGGTGTGTGTGTGGAAGTGAGTGAGTAGGCTATAGAAGTTTCCAAAAGGAGCTTTATCTGCAAAATGCACTGTATATTGACTGTATTGCCACGTACACAATTCTGAAATAAATACCATTAATTATAACACAGAGATTGTATCTTTATCTTTAACTATCCATGTCAACACGTATTGGCCCAATGATTCTCAATAAGGGAATGCTGTTTAATCTAGTTGATGTGTCAATTTGACCATGGCAAAATAAATTGGCTTTTCTACATAGATAGATAGATAGATAGATACTGTGCTGCTATACAAAAACGATGCATTGTGAATAAAATCCCTCCATTCAGGGCACAATTTATATAAGGTGTAGTAGGTCATCAGAGGGCTATATGCTTGAAGAAGTGTAATTAAAAGTGCATTCGGGATTTCTAACTGACATTATATGTAGAGTTGTAAACATGTGGACAAAATGTGAAACATTAAGCACACACTGCAGGGACTCGAACCCTGTTCCCGGCAGAACACCAGGAGTACCGTTACCAGTGTTTATTTTTGCCATGTTGACACAATGTCCTCAATAATAAAATAAGCTAAATTATATTTATAGTAATATCGAGTCTGCTGATCGGTGACGTAACATAAAGTGCCCCACTGAGCTTTTAGGCGCTAATTCAGTTAGCATAATCTGTCCCTTGGCCAAAGAAGACAAGATAAACATCTGACGATTTAAACGTGCAATGTTAATGTGATTAATAGTTACTGGCTTCTGTTGGCATTAAAAAAGGGCACTTTACCAGGCTGTATGCTTCTGTCTGCTGTGCTGTCATCATCATCATCACCACCACCGCTGAGGGTGGGAAAAGCAGTGAGACAGATATACAAATCCAGGCCATGTCATCACAATTTAAAAAACATAAACATCGGGATGTTGTCGGGGCCCGACCGACACATTGACACCGTGATTATTGTATCAAAGTGCCTGTAAATTAATTCCCAAACCTGCTGCTGTGATGCTGTAGTTGTTTCCGCCTGTCCGTCCACACTGTGACAAGACAGTGAGGCAGATGGTAGAAATCCCGTCCATAATTTCGTCCAAACTTATAAAACATAAAAATCGGGATGTTGTCGGGACCCCACCGACACGTCGATACCGTAATTATTTTATCAAAGTGCCTGTAAATTAATTCCCAAAGTGTTCTGTTCTCGTTCTCAACGCAGCTCCTCCGGTCCGGCCAGCAATGGCCGCCGTGACAGTTTCTTGGAGCCGGGGAGGGGGGCGGGGACCGCATAATGAGAAGACGGGTGAGGAGTGGGCGAGCGGAGACTCGGAATGCATTGGAGCGGACGGGAGCGGCGAACGGAGACTCGAGGGGGCGGGCCCGGCGAGCGGAGACTGAACGGAGACAGGGGCTTCGGAATGGGACTCTACGGGGCCGAGCGGAGACCGTGGGCGTGGTCCCGAGCGGAGACCGAGCGGAGACAAATTGCACGACCGTAGACTCCAGCTCCCCAAATGACATAGCTAGATCGATCGATAGTAACCCATCCATCCATCCATCCATCCATCCATCAATCCATCAATCCATCAATCCAGGGTCAATTTTCTTGTTAGTGAACACCAATGCGTACTCCCACAGTACCCTCCCCAAGTAACCTCAACCGTGAGACTCATGGATGTCCAGACTGAGACCCTTATATATTTGGTCAAGCCAGGGTGCTCCTGTGTCAGCTTCTGCTACACATGAAGATTGGGATCATAGGAAGTGAAATTGGAACGATACCGAGAAGATTGGAATCAAACCAATAGGAAGTGAAATTGGAACGATACAGAGAAGATTGGAATCAAACCAAAAGGAACTGAAATTGGAACGATACAGAGAAGATTGGGATCAAACCAAAAGGAACTGGAATTTTACGTTCCTTTTGTCGATCTGGCGCCAATTTTCTTGTTAGTGAACACCAATGCGGACTCCCACAGTACCCTCCCCAGGTAACCTCAGCCGTGAGACCCCTGGATGTCCACACTGAGATAGATATATCGATCTATAGATAAATCGCTATCTATCTATCTATCTATCTATCTATCTATCTATCTATCTATCTATCTATAATAAAATTGGAACGATACAGAGAAGAATGGGATCAGACCAATAGGAACTGAAATTGGAACGATACAGTGAAGATTGGGATCATAGGAAGTGAAATTGGAACGATACAGTGAAGATTGGGATCATAGGAAGTGAAATTGGAACGATACAGAGAAGATTGGGGTCATAGGAACTGAAATTGGAACGATACAGTGAAGATTGGGATCATAGGAAGTGAAATTGGAACGATACAGTGAAGATTGGGATCATAGGAAGTGAAATTGGAACGATACAGTGAAGATTGGGATCATAGGAAGTGAAATTGGAACGATACAGAGAAGATTGGGGTCATAGGAACTGAAATTGGAACGATACAGTGAAGATTGGGATCATAGGAAGTGAAATTGGAACGATACAGAGAAGATTGGGAACATAGGAACTGAAATTGGAACGATACAGAGAAGATTGGGATCATAGGAACTGAAATTGGAACGATACAGTGAAGATTGGGATCATAGGAAGTGAAATTGGAACGATACAGTGAAGATTGGGATCATAGGAAGTGAAATTGGAACGATACAGAGAAGATTGGGAGGAACTGAAATTGGAACGATATAGAGAAGATTGGGAGCAAAGTTAGGAAGTGGAATTATGGCAACGAGGACTCCCACATATCCACCAATGCGCAACCGTGTGGCTCATGGATGTCCAGACTGATATAGCTAGATCGATCGATAGTAACCTATCTATCTATCTATCTATCTATCTATCTATCTATCTATCTATCTATCTATCTATCTATCTATCTATCTATCTATCTATCTATCTATCTATCTATCTATCTATCTATCTATCTATCTATCTATCTATCTATCTATCTATCTATCTATCTATCTATCTATCTATCTATCTATCTATCTATAATAAAATTGGAACGATACAGAGAAGAATGGGATCAGACCAATAGGAACTGAAATTGGAACGATACAGTGAAGATTGGGATCATAGGAAGTGAAATTGGAACGATACAGAGAAGATTGGGAGGAACTGAAATTGGAACGATATAGAGAAGATTGGGAGCAAAGTTAGGAAGTGGAATTATGGCAACGAGGACTCCCACATATCCACCAATGCGCAACCGTGTGGCTCATGGATGTCCAGACTGATATAGCTAGATCGATCGTTAGTAACCTATCTATCCATCCATCCATCCATCCATCCATCCATCCATCCATCCATCCATCCATCCATCCATCCATCCATCCATCCATCCATCCATCCATCCATCCATCCATCCATCCATCCATCCATCCATCCATCCATCCATCCATCCATCCATCCATCCATCCAGGGTCAATTTTCTTGTTAGTGAACACCAATGCGTACTCCCACAGTACCCTCCCCAAGTAACCTCAACCGTGAGACTCATGGATGTCCAGACTGAGACCCTTATATATTTGGTCAAGCCAGGGTGCTCCTGTGTCAGCTTCTGCTACACATGAAGATTGGGATCATAGGAAGTGAAATTGGAACGATACCGAGAAGATTGGAACCAAAACAAAAGGAACTGAAATTGGAACGATACAGAGAAGATTGGGATCAAACCGAAAGGAACTTGAATTTTACGTTCCTTTTGTCGATCTGGCGCCAATTTTCTTGTTAGTGAACACCAATGCGGATTCCCACAGTACCCTCCCCAGGTAACCTCAGCCGTGAGACCCCTGGATGTCCACACTGAGATAGATATATCGATCTATAGATAAATCGCTATCTATCTATCTATCTATCTATCTATCTATCTATCTATCTATACTAAAATTGGAACGATCAGAGAAGAATGGGATCAGACCAATAGGAACTGAAATTGGAACGATACAGTGAAGATTGGGATCATAGGAAGTGAAATTGGAACGATACAGTGAAGATTGGGATCATAGGAAGTGAAATTGGAACGATACAGAGAAGATTGGGAACATAGGAACTGAAATTGGAACGATACAGAGAAGATTGGGATCATAGGAACTGAAATTGGAACGATACAGTGAAGATTGGGATCATAGGAAGTGAAATTGGAACGATACAGTGAAGATTGGGATCATAGGAAGTGAAATTGGAACGATACAGAGAAGATTGGGAGGAACTGAAATTGGAACGATATAGAGAAGATTGGGAGCAAAGTTAGGAAGTGGAATTATGGCAACGAGGACTCCCACATATCCACCAATGCGCAACCGTGTGGCTCATGGATGTCCAGACTGATATAGCTAGATCGATCGATAGTAACCTATCTATCTATCCATCCATCCATCCATCCATCCATCCATCCATCCATCCATCCATCCATCCATCCATCCATCCATCCATCCATCCATCCATCCATCCATCCATCCATCCATCAATCCAGGGTCAATTTTCTTGTTAGTGAACACCAATGCGTACTCCCACAGTACCCTCCCCAAGTAACCTCAACCGTGAGACTCATGGATGTCCAGACTGAGACCCTTATATATTTGGTCAAGCCAGGGTGCTCCTGTGTCAGCTTCTGCTACACATGAAGATTGGGATCATAGGAAGTGAAATTGGAACGATACCGAGAAGATTGGAATCAAACCAATAGGAAGTGAAATTGGAACGATACAGAGAAGATTGGAATCAAACCAAAAGGAACTGAAATTGGAACGATACAGAGAAGATTGGGATCAAACCAAAAGGAACTGGAATTTTACGTTCCTTTTGTCGATCTGGCGCCAATTTTCTTGTTAGTGAACACCAATGCGGACTCCCACAGTACCCTCCCCAGGTAACCTCAGCCGTGAGACCCCTGGATGTCCACACTGAGATAGATATATCGATCTATAGATAAATCGCTATCTATCTATCTATCTATCTATCTATCTATCTATCTATCTATCTATAATAAAATTGGAACGATACAGAGAAGAATGGGATCAGACCAATAGGAACTGAAATTGGAACGATACAGTGAAGATTGGGATCATAGGAAGTGAAATTGGAACGATACAGTGAAGATTGGGATCATAGGAAGTGAAATTGGAACGATACAGAGAAGATTGGGGTCATAGGAACTGAAATTGGAACGATACAGTGAAGATTGGGATCATAGGAAGTGAAATTGGAACGATACAGAGAAGATTGGGAACATAGGAACTGAAATTGGAACGATACAGAGAAGATTGGGATCATAGGAACTGAAATTGGAACGATACAGTGAAGATTGGGATCATAGGAAGTGAAATTGGAACGATACAGTGAAGATTGGGATCATAGGAAGTGAAATTGGAACGATACAGAGAAGATTGGGAGGAACTGAAATTGGAACGATATAGAGAAGATTGGGAGCAAAGTTAGGAAGTGGAATTATGGCAACGATGACTCCCACATATCCACCAATGCGCAACCGTGTGGCTCATGGATGTCCAGACTGATATAGCTAGATCGATCGATAGTAACCTATCTATCCATCCATCCATCCATCCATCCATCCATCCATCCATCCATCCATCCATCCATCCATCCATCCATCCATCCATCCATCCATCCATCCATCCATCCATCCATCCATCCATCCATCCATCCATCCATCCATCCATCCATCCATCCATCCATCCATCCATCCATCCATCCATCCATCCATCCATCCATCCATCCATCCATCCATCCATCCATCCATCCAGGGTCAATTTTCTTGTTAGTGAACACCAATGCGTACTCCCACAGTACCTTCCCCAAGTAACCTCAACCGTGAGACTCATGGATGTCCAGACTGAGACCCTTATATATTTGGTCAAGCCAGGGTGCTCCTGTGTCAGCTTCTGCTACACATGAAGATTGGGATCATAGGAAGTGAAATTGGAACGATACCGAGAAGATTGGAATCAAACCAATAGGAAGTGAAATTGGAACGATACAGAGAAGATTGGAATCAAACCAAAAGGAACTGAAATTGGAACGATACAGAGAAGATTGGGATCAAACCGAAAGGAACTTGAATTTGACGTTCCTTTTGTCGATCTGGCGCCAATTTTCTTGTTAGTGAACACCAATGCGGACTCCCACAGTACCCTCCCCAGGTAACCTCAGCCGTGAGACCCCTGGATGTCCACACTGAGATAGATATATCGATCTATAGATAAATCGCTATCTATCTATCTATCTATCTATCTATCTATCTATCTATCTATACTAAAATTGGAACGATACAGAGAAGAATGGGATCAGACCAATAGGAACTGAAATTGGAACGATACAGTGAAGATTGGGATCATAGGAAGTGAAATTGGAACGATACAGTGAAGATTGGGATCATAGGAAGTGAAATTGGAACGATACAGAGAAGATTGGGATCATAGGAACTGAAATTGGAACGATACAGTGAAGATTGGGATCATAGGAAGTGAAATTGGAACGATACAGAGAAGATTGGGAACATAGGAACTGAAATTGGAACGATACAGAGAAGATTGGGATCATAGGAACTGAAATTGGAACGATACAGTGAAGATTGGGATCATAGGAAGTGAAATTGGAACGATACAGTGAAGATTGGGATCATAGGAAGTGAAATTGGAACGATACAGAGAAGATTGGGAGGAACTGAAATTGGAACGATATAGAGAAGATTGGGAGCAAAGTTAGGAAGTGGAATTATGGCAACGAGGACTCCCACATATCCACCAATGCGCAACCGTGTGGCTCATGGATGTCCAGACTGATATAGCTAGATCGATCGATAGTAACCTATCTATCTATCTATCTATCCATCCATCCATCCATCCATCCATCCATCCATCCATCCATCCATCCATCCATCCATCCATCCATCCATCCATCCATCCATCCATCCATCCATCCATCCATCCATCCATCCATCCATCCATCCATCCATCCATCCATCCATCCATCCATCCATCCATCCATCCATCCATCCATCCATCCATCCATCCATCCATCCATCCATCCATCCATCCGTCAATCCAGGGTCAATTTTCTTGTTAGTGAACACCAATGCGTACTCCCACAGTACCCTCCCCAAGTAACCTCAACCGTGAGACTCATGGATGTCCAGACTGAGACCCTTATATATTTGGTCAAGCCAGGGTGCTCCTGTGTCAGCTTCTGCTACACATGAAGATTGGGATCATAGGAAGTGAAATTGGAACGATACCGAGAAGATTGGAACCAAAACAAAAGGAACTGAAATTGGAACGATACAGAGAAGATTGGGATCAAACCGAAAGGAACTTGAATTTTACGTTCCTTTTGTCGATCTGGCGCCAATTTTCTTGTTAGTGAACACCAATGCGGATTCCCACAGTACCCTCCCCAGGTAACCTCAGCCGTGAGACCCCTGGATGTCCACACTGAGATAGATATATCGATCTATAGATAAATCGCTATCTATCTATCTATCTATCTATCTATCTATCTATCTATCTATCTATCTATCTATCTATCTATCTATCTATACTAAAATTGGAACGATACAGAGAAGAATGGGATCAGACCAATAGGAACTGAAATTGGAACGATACAGTGAAGATTGGGATCATAGGAAGTGAAATTGGAACGATACAGTGAAGATTGGGATCATAGGAAGTGAAATTGGAACGATACAGAGAAGATTGGGATCATAGGAACTGAAATTGGAACGATACAGTGAAGATTGGGATCATAGGAAGTGAAATTGGAACGATACAGAGAAGATTGGGAACATAGGAACTGAAATTGGAACGATACAGAGAAGATTGGGATCATAGGAACTGAAATTGGAACGATACAGTGAAGATTGGGATCATAGGAAGTGAAATTGGAACGATACAGTGAAGATTGGGATCATAGGAAGTGAAATTGGAACGATACAGAGAAGATTGGGAGGAACTGAAATTGGAACGATATAGAGAAGATTGGGAGCAAAGTTAGGAAGTGGAATTATGGCAACGAGGACTCCCACATATCCACCAATGCGCAACCGTGTGGCTCATGGATGTCCAGACTGATATAGCTAGATCGATCGATAGTAACCTATCTATCTATCCATCCATCCATCCATCCATCCATCCATCCATCCATCCATCCATCCATCCATCCATCCATCCATCCATCCATCCATCCATCCATCCATCCATCCATCCATCCATCCATCCATCCATCCATCAATCCAGGGTCAATTTTCTTGTTAGTGAACACCAATGCGTACTCCCACAGTACCCTCCCCAAGTAACCTCAACCGTGAGACTCATGGATGTCCAGACTGAGACCCTTATATATTTGGTCAAGCCAGGGTGCTCCTGTGTCAGCTTCTGCTACACATGAAGATTGGGATCATAGGAAGTGAAATTGGAACGATACCGAGAAGATTGGAATCAAACCAATAGGAAGTGAAATTGGAACGATACAGAGAAGATTGGAATCAAACCAAAAGGAACTGAAATTGGAACGATACAGAGAAGATTGGGATCAAACCAAAAGGAACTGGAATTTTACGTTCCTTTTGTCGATCTGGCGCCAATTTTCTTGTTAGTGAACACCAATGCGGACTCCCACAGTACCCTCCCCAGGTAACCTCAGCCGTGAGACCCCTGGATGTCCACACTGAGATAGATATATCGATCTATAGATAAATCGCTATCTATCTATCTATCTATCTATCTATCTATCTATCTATCTATCTATCTATCTATCTATCTATCTATAATAAAATTGGAACGATACAGAGAAGAATGGGATCAGACCAATAGGAACTGAAATTGGAACGATACAGTGAAGATTGGGATCATAGGAAGTGAAATTGGAACGATACAGTGAAGATTGGGATCATAGGAAGTGAAATTGGAACGATACAGAGAAGATTGGGGTCATAGGAACTTAAATTGGAACGATACAGTGAAGATTGGGATCATAGGAAGTGAAATTGGAACGATACAGAGAAGATTGGGAACATAGGAACTGAAATTGGAACGATACAGAGAAGATTGGGATCATAGGAACTGAAATTGGAACGATACAGTGAAGATTGGGATCATAGGAAGTGAAATTGGAACGATACAGTGAAGATTGGGATCATAGGAAGTGAAATTGGAACGATACAGAGAAGATTGGGAGGAACTGAAATTGGAACGATATAGAGAAGATTGGGAGAAAAGTTAGGAAGTGGAATTATGGCAACGAGGACTCCCACATATCCACCAATGCGCAACCGTGTGGCTCATGGATGTCCAGACTGATATAGCTAGATCGATCGATAGTAACCTATCTATCTATCTATCTATCTATCCATCCATCCATCCATCCATCCATCCATCCATCCATCCATCCATCCATCCATCCATCCATCCATCCATCCATCCATCCATCCATCCATCCATCCATCCATCCATCCATCCATCCATCCATCCATCCATCCATCCAGGGTCAATTTTCTTGTTAGTGAACACCAATGCGTACTCCCACAGTACCCTCCCCAAGTAACCTCAACCGTGAGACTCATGGATGTCCAGACTGAGACCCTTATATATTTGGTCAAGCCAGGGTGCTCCTGTGTCAGCTTCTGCTACACATGAAGATTGGGATCATAGGAAGTGAAATTGGAACGATACCGAGAAGATTGGAATCAAACCAATAGGAAGTGAAATTGGAACGATACAGAGAAGATTGGAATCAAACCAAAAGGAACTGAAATTGGAACGATACAGAGAAGATTGGGATCAAACCAAAAGGAACTGGAATTTTACGTTCCTTTTGTCGATCTGGCGCCAATTTTCTTGTTAGTGAACACCAATGCGGACTCCCACAGTACCCTCCCCAGGTAACCTCAGCCGTGAGACCCCTGGATGTCCACACTGAGATAGATATATCGATCTATAGATAAATCGCTATCTATCTATCTATCTATCTATCTATCTATCTATCTATCTATCTATCTATCTATCTATAATAAAATTGGAACGATACAGAGAAGAATGGGATCAGACCAATAGGAACTGAAATTGGAACGATACAGTGAAGATTGGGATCATAGGAAGTGAAATTGGAACGATACAGTGAAGATTGGGATCATAGGAAGTGAAATTGGAACGATACAGAGAAGATTGGGGTCATAGGAACTGAAATTGGAACGATACAGTGAAGATTGGGATCATAGGAAGTGAAATTGGAACGATACAGAGAAGATTGGGAACATAGGAACTGAAATTGGAACGATACAGAGAAGATTGGGATCATAGGAACTGAAATTGGAATGATACAGTGAAGATTGGGATCATAGGAAGTGAAATTGGAACGATACAGTGAAGATTGGGATCATAGGAAGTGAAATTGGAACGATACAGAGAAGATTGGGAGGAACTGAAATTGGAACGATATAGAGAAGATTGGGAGCAAAGTTAGGAAGTGGAATTATGGCAACGAGGACTCCCACATATCCACCAATGCGCAACCGTGTGGCTCATGGATGTCCAGACTGATATAGCTAGATCGATCGATAGTAACCCATCCATCCATCCATCCATCCATCCATCCATCCATCCATCCATCCATCCATCCAGGGTCAATTTTCTTGTTAGTGAACACCAATGCGTACTCCCACAGTACCTTCCCCAAGTAACCTCAACCGTGAGACTCATGGATGTCCAGACTGAGACCCTTATATATTTGGTCAAGCCAGGGTGCTCCTGTGTCAGCTTCTGCTACACATGAAGATTGGGATCATAGGAAGTGAAATTGGAACGATACCGAGAAGATTGGAATCAAACCAATAGGAAGTGAAATTGGAACGATACAGAGAAGATTGGAATCAAACCAAAAGGAACTGAAATTGGAACGATACAGAGAAGATTGGGATCAAACCGAAAGGAACTTGAATTTGACGTTCCTTTTGTCGATCTGGCGCCAATTTTCTTGTTAGTGAACACCAATGCGGACTCCCACAGTACCCTCCCCAGGTAACCTCAGCCGTGAGACCCCTGGATGTCCACACTGAGATAGATATATCGATCTATAGATAAATCGCTATCTATCTATCTATCTATCTATCTATCTATCTATCTATACTAAAATTGGAACTATACAGAGAAGAATGGGATCAGACCAATAGGAACTGAAATTGGAACGATACAGTGAAGATTGGGATCATAGGAAGTGAAATTGGAACGATACAGTGAAGATTGGGATCATAGGAAGTGAAATTGGAACGATACAGAGAAGATTGGGATCATAGGAACTGAAATTGGAACGATACAGTGAAGATTGGGATCATAGGAAGTGAAATTGGAACGATACAGAGAAGATTGGGAACATAGGAACTGAAATTGGAACGATACAGAGAAGATTGGGATCATAGGAACTGAAATTGGAACGATACAGTGAAGATTGGGATCATAGGAAGTGAAATTGGAACGATACAGTGAAGATTGGGATCATAGGAAGTGAAATTGGAACGATACAGAGAAGATTGGGAGGAACTGAAATTGGAACGATATAGAGAAGATTGGGAGCAAAGTTAGGAAGTGGAATTATGGCAACGAGGACTCCCACATATCCACCAATGCGCAACCGTGTGGCTCATGGATGTCCAGACTGATATAGCTAGATCGATCGATAGTAACCTATCTATCTATCCATCCATCCATCCATCCATCCATCCATCCATCCATCCATCCATCCATCCATCCATCCATCCATCCATCCATCCATCCATCCATCCATCCATCCATCCATCAATCAATCCAGGGTCAATTTTCTTGTTAGTGAACACCAATGCGTACTCCCACAGTACCCTCCCCAAGTAACCTCAACCGTGAGACTCATGGATGTCCAGACTGAGACCCTTATATATTTGGTCAAGCCAGGGTGCTCCTGTGTCAGCTTCTGCTACACATGAAGATTGGGATCATAGGAAGTGAAATTGGAACGATACCGAGAAGATTGGAATCAAACCAATAGGAAGTGAAATTGGAACGATACAGAGAAGATTGGAACCAAAACAAAAGGAACTGAAATTGGAACGATACAGAGAAGATTGGGATCAAACCGAAAGGAACTTGAATTTTACGTTCCTTTTGTCGATCTGGCGCCAATTTTCTTGTTAGTGAACACCAATGCGGATTCCCACAGTACCCTCCCCAGGTAACCTCAGCCGTGAGACCCCTGGATGTCCACACTGAGATAGATATATCGATCTATAGATAAATCGCTATCTATCTATCTATCTATCTATCTATCTATCTATCTATCTATACTAAAATTGGAACGATACAGAGAAGAATGGGATCAGACCAATAGGAACTGAAATTGGAACGATACAGTGAAGATTGGGATCATAGGAAGTGAAATTGGAACGATACAGTGAAGATTGGGATCATAGGAAGTGAAATTGGAACGATACAGAGAAGATTGGGATCATAGGAACTGAAATTGGAACGATACAGTGAAGATTGGGATCATAGGAAGTGAAATTGGAACGATACAGAGAAGATTGGGAACATAGGAACTGAAATTGGAACGATACAGAGAAGATTGGGATCATAGGAACTGAAATTGGAACGATACAGTGAAGATTGGGATCATAGGAAGTGAAATTGGAACGATACAGTGAAGATTGGGATCATAGGAAGTGAAATTGGAACGATACAGAGAAGATTGGGAGGAACTGAAATTGGAACGATATAGAGAAGATTGGGAGCAAAGTTAGGAAGTGGAATTATGGCAACGAGGACTCCCACATATCCACCAATGCGCAACCGTGTGGCTCATGGATGTCCAGACTGATATAGCTAGATCGATCGATAGTAACCTATCTATCTATCCATCCATCCATCCATCCATCCATCCATCCATCCATCCATCCATCCATCCATCCATCCATCCATCCATCCATCCATCCATCCATCCATCCATCCATCCATCCATCCATCCATCAATCCAGGGTCAATTTTCTTGTTAGTGAACACCAATGCGTACTCCCACAGTACCCTCCCCAAGTAACCTCAACCGTGAGACTCATGGATGTCCAGACTGAGACCCTTATATATTTGGTCAAGCCAGGGTGCTCCTGTGTCAGCTTCTGCTACACATGAAGATTGGGATCATAGGAAGTGAAATTGGAACGATACCGAGAAGATTGGAATCAAACCAATAGGAAGTGAAATTGGAACGATACAGAGAAGATTGGAATCAAACCAAAAGGAACTGAAATTGGAACGATACAGAGAAGATTGGGATCAAACCGAAAGGAACTTGAATTTTACGTTCCTTTTGTCGATCTGGCGCCAATTTTCTTGTTAGTGAACACCAATGCGGACTCCCACAGTACCCTCCCCAGGTAACCTCAGCCGTGAGACCCCTGGATGTCCACACTGAGATAGATATATCGATCTATAGATAAATCGCTATCTATCTATCTATCTATCTATCTATCTATCTATCTATCTATCTATCTATCTATCTATACTAAAATTGGAACGATACAGAGAAGAATGGGATCAGACCAATAGGAACTGAAATTGGAACGATACAGTGAAGATTGGGATCATAGGAAGTGAAATTGGAACGATACAGTGAAGATTGGGATCATAGGAAGTGAAATTGGAACGATACAGAGAAGATTGGGATCATAGGAACTGAAATTGGAACGATACAGTGAAGATTGGGATCATAGGAAGTGAAATTGGAACGATACAGAGAAGATTGGGAACATAGGAACTGAAATTGGAACGATACAGAGAAGATTGGGATTATAGGAACTGAAATTGGAACGATACAGTGAAGATTGGGATCATAGGAAGTGAAATTGGAACGATACAGTGAAGATTGGGATCATAGGAAGTGAAATTGGAACGATACAGAGAAGATTGGGAGGAACTGAAATTGGAACGATATAGAGAAGATTGGGAGCAAAGTTAGGAAGTGGAATTATGGCAACGAGGACTCCCACATATCCACCAATGCGCAACCGTGTGGCTCATGGATGTCCAGACTGATATAGCTAGATCGATCGATAGTAACCTATCGATCCATCCATCCATCCATCCATCCATCCATCCATCCATCCATCCATCCATCCATCCATCCATCCATCCATCCATCCATCCATCCATCCATCCATCCATCCATCCATCCATCCATCCATCCATCCATCCATCCATCCATCCATCCATCCATCCATCCATCCATCCATCCATCCATCCATCCATCCATCCATCCATCCATCCATCCATCCATCCATCCATCCATCCATCCATCCATCCATCCATCCATCCATCCATCCATCCATCCATCCATCCATCCATCCATCCATCCATCCATCCATCCATCCATCCATCCATCCATCCATCCATCCATCCATCCATCCATCCATCCATCCATCCATCAATCCAGGGTCAATTTTCTTGTTAGTGAACACCAATGCGTACTCCCACAGTACCCTCCCCAAGTAACCTCAACCGTGAGACTCATGGATGTCCAGACTGAGACCCTTATATATTTGGTCAAGCCAGGGTGCTCCTGTGTCAGCTTCTGCTACACATGAAGATTGGGATCATAGGAAGTGAAATTGGAACGATACCGAGAAGATTGGAATCAAACCAATAGGAAGTGAAATTGGAACGATACAGAGAAGATTGGAATCAAACCAAAAGGAACTGAAATTGGAACGATACAGAGAAGATTGGGATCAAACCGAAAGGAACTTGAATTTTACGTTCCTTTTGTCGATCTGGCGCCAATTTTCTTGTTAGTGAACACCAATGCGGACTCCCACAGTACCCTCCCCAGGTAACCTCAGCCGTGAGACCCCTGGATGTCCACACTGAGATAGATATATCGATCTATAGATAAATCGCTATCTATCTATCTATCTATCTATCTATCTATCTATCTATACTAAAATTGGAACGATACAGAGAAGAATGGGATCAGACCAATAGGAACTGAAATTGGAACGATACAGTGAAGATTGGGATCATAGGAAGTGAAATTGGAACGATACAGTGAAGATTGGGATCATAGGAAGTGAAATTGGAACGATACAGAGAAGATTGGGATCATAGGAACTGAAATTGGAACGATACAGTGAAGATTGGGATCATAGGAAGTGAAATTGGAACGATACAGAGAAGATTGGGAACATAGGAACTGAAATTGGAACGATACAGAGAAGATTGGGATCATAGGAACTGAAATTGGAACGATACAGTGAAGATTGGGATCATAGGAAGTGAAATTGGAACGATACAGTGAAGATTGGGATCATAGGAAGTGAAATTGGAACGATACAGAGAAGATTGGGAGGAACTGAAATTGGAACGATATAGAGAAGATTGGGAGCAAAGTTAGGAAGTGGAATTATGGCAACGAGGACGCCCACATATCCACCAATGCGCAACCGTGTGGCTCATGGATGTCCAGACTGATATAGCTAGATCGATCGATAGTAACCTATCGATCCATCCATCCATCCATCCATCCATCCATCCATCCATCCATCCATCCATCCATCCATCCATCCATCCATCCATCCATCCATCCATCCATCCATCCATCCATCCATCCATCCATCCATCCATCCATCCATCCATCCATCCATCCATCCATCCATCCATCCATCCATCCATCCATCCATCCATCCATCCATCCATCCATCCATCCATCCATCCATCCATCCATCCATCCATCCATCCATCCATCCATCCATCCATCCATCCATCCATCCATCCATCCATCCATCCATCCATCCATCCATCCATCCATCCATCCATCCATCCATCCATCCATCCATCCATCCATCCATCCATCCATCCATCCATCCATCCATCCATCAATCCAGGGTCAATTTTCTTGTTAGTGAACACCAATGCGTACTCCCACAGTACCCTCCCCAAGTAACCTCAACCGTGAGACTCATGGATGTCCACACTGAGACCCTTATATATTTGGTCAAGCCAGGGTGCTCCTGTGTCAGCTTCTGCTACACATGAAGATTGGGATCATAGGAAGTGAAATTGGAACGATACCGAGAAGATTGGAATCAAACCAATAGGAAGTGAAATTGGAACGATACAGAGAAGATTGGAATCAAACCAAAAGGAACTGAAATTGGAACGATACAGAGAAGATTGGGATCAAACCGAAAGGAACTTGAATTTTACGTTCCTTTTGTCGATCTGGCGCCAATTTTCTTGTTAGTGAACACCAATGCGGACTCCCACAGTACCCTCCCCAGGTAACCTCAGCCGTGAGACCCCTGGATGTCCACACTGAGATAGATATATCGATCTATAGATAAATCGCTATCTATCTATCTATCTATCTATCTATCTATCTATCTATCTATCTATACTAAAATTGGAACGATACAGAGAAGAATGGGATCAGACCAATAGGAACTGAAATTGGAACGATACAGTGAAGATTGGGATCATAGGAAGTGAAATTGGAACGATACAGTGAAGATTGGGATCATAGGAAGTGAAATTGGAACGATACAGAGAAGATTGGGATCATAGGAACTGAAATTGGAACGATACAGTGAAGATTGGGATCATAGGAAGTGAAATTGGAACGATACAGAGAAGATTGGGAACATAGGAACTGAAATTGGAACGATACAGAGAAGATTGGGATCATAGGAACTGAAATTGGAACGATACAGTGAAGATTGGGATCATAGGAAGTGAAATTGGAACGATACAGTGAAGATTGGGATCATAGGAAGTGAAATTGGAACGATACAGAGAAGATTGGGAGGAACTGAAATTGGAACGATATAGAGAAGATTGGGAGCAAAGTTAGGAAGTGGAATTATGGCAACGAGGACTCCCACATATCCACCAATGCGCAACCGTGTGGCTCATGGATGTCCAGACTGATATAGCTAGATCGATCGATAGTAACCTATCCATCCATCCATCCATCCATCCATCCATCCATCAATCCAGGGTCAATTTTCTTCTTAGTGAACACCAATGCGTACTCCCACAGTACCCTCCCCAAGTAACCTCAACCGTGAGACTCATGGATGTCCAGACTGAGACCCTTATATATTTGGTCAAGCCAGGGTGCTCCTGTGTCAGCTTCTGCTACACATGAAGATTGGGATCATAGGAAGTGAAATTGGAACGATACCGAGAAGATTGGAATCAAACCAATAGGAAGTGAAATTGGAACGATACAGAGAAGATTGGAATCAAACCAAAAGGAACTGAAATTGGAACGATACAGAGAAGATTGGGATCAAACCGAAAGGAACTTGAATTTTACGTTCCTTTTGTCGATCTGGCGCCAATTTTCTTGTTAGTGAACACCAATGCGGACTCCCACAGTACCCTCCCCAGGTAACCTCAGCCGTGAGACCCCTGGATGTCCACACTGAGATAGATATATCGATCTATAGATAAATCGCTATCTATCTATCTATCTATCTATCTATCTATCTATCTATCTATCTATCTATCTATCTATCTATAATAAAATTGGAACGATACAGAGAAGAATGGGATCAGACCAATAGGAACTGAAATTGGAACGATACAGTGAAGATTGGGATCATAGGAAGTGAAATTGGAACGATACAGTGAAGATTGGGATCATAGGAAGTGAAATTGGAACGATACAGAGAAGATTGGGGTCATAGGAACTGAAATTGGAACGATACAGTGAAGATTGGGATCATAGGAAGTGAAATTGGAACGATACAGAGAAGATTGGGAACATAGGAACTGAAATTGGAACGATACAGAGAAGATTGGGATCATAGGAACTGAAATTGGAACGATACAGTGAAGATTGGGATCATAGGAAGTGAAATTGGAACGATACAGTGAAGATTGGGATCATAGGAAGTGAAATTGGAACGATACAGAGAAGATTGGGAGGAACTGAAATTGGAACGATATAGAGAAGATTGGGAGCAAAGTTAGGAAGTGGAATTATGGCAACGAGGACTCCCACATATCCACCAATGCGCAACCGTGTGGCTCATGGATGTCCAGACTGATATAGCTAGATCGATCGATAGTAACCTATCTATCTATCCATCCATCCATCCATCCATCCATCCATCCATCCATCCATCCATCCATCCATCCATCCATCCATCCATCCATCCATCCATCCATCCATCCATCCATCCATCCATCCATCCATCCATCCATCCATCCATCCATCCATCCATCCATCCATCCATCAATCCAGGGTCAATTTTCTTGTTAGTGAACACCAATGCGTACTCCCACAGTACCCTCCCCAAGTAACCTCAACCGTGAGACTCATGGATGTCCAGACTGAGACCCTTATATATTTGGTCAAGCCAGGGTGCTCCTGTGTCAGCTTCTGCTACACATGAAGATTGGGATCATAGGAAGTGAAATTGGAACGATACCGAGAAGATTGGAATCAAACCAATAGGAAGTGAAATTGGAACGATACAGAGAAGATTGGAATCAAACCAAAAGGAACTGAAATTGGAACGATACAGAGAAGATTGGGATCAAACCGAAAGGAACTTGAATTTTACGTTCCTTTTGTCGATCTGGCGCCAATTTTCTTGTTAGTGAACACCAATGCGGACTCCCACAGTACCCTCCCCAGGTAACCTCAGCCGTGAGACCCCTGGATGTCCACACTGAGATAGATATATCGATCTATAGATAAATCGCTATCTATCTATCTATCTATCTATCTATCTATCTATCTATCTATCTATCTATCTATCTATCTATAATAAAATTGGAACGATACAGAGAAGAATGGGATCAGACCAATAGGAACTGAAATTGGAACGATACAGTGAAGATTGGGATCATAGGAAGTGAAATTGGAACGATACAGTGAAGATTGGGATCATAGGAAGTGAAATTGGAACGATACAGAGAAGATTGGGGTCATAGGAACTGAAATTGGAACGATACAGTGAAGATTGGGATCATAGGAAGTGAAATTGGAACGATACAGAGAAGATTGGGAACATAGGAACTGAAATTGGAACGATACAGAGAAGATTGGGATCATAGGAACTGAAATTGGAACGATACAGTGAAGATTGGGATCATAGGAAGTGAAATTGGAACGATACAGTGAAGATTGGGATCATAGGAAGTGAAATTGGAACGATACAGAGAAGATTGGGAGGAACTGAAATTGGAACGATACAGTGAAGATTGGGAGCAAAGTTAGGAAGTGGAATTATGGCAACGAGGACTCCCACATATCCACCAATGCGCAACCGTGTGGCTCATGGATGTCCAGACTGATATAGCTAGATCGATCGATAGTAACCTATCTATCCATCCATCCATCCATCCATCCATCCATCCATCCATCCATCCATCCATCCATCCATCCATCCATCCATCCATCCATCCATCCATCCATCCATCCATCCATCCATCCATCCATCCATCCATCCATCCATCCATCCATCCATCCATCCATCCATCCATCCATCAATCAATCAATCCAGGGTCAATTTTCTTGTTAGTGAACACCAATGCGTACTCCCACAGTACCCTCCCCAAGTAACCTCAACCGTGAGACTCATGGATGTCCAGACTGAGACCCTTATATATTTGGTCAAGCCAGGGTGCTCCTGTGTCAGCTTCTGCTACACATGAAGATTGGGATCATAGGAAGTGAAATTGGAACGATACCGAGAAGATTGGAATCAAACCAATAGGAAGTGAAATTGGAACGATACAGAGAAGATTGGAATCAAACCAAAAGGAACTGAAATTGGAACGATACAGAGAAGATTGGGATCAAACCGAAAGGAACTTGAATTTTACGTTCCTTTTGTCGATCTGGCGCCAATTTTCTTGTTAGTGAACACCAATGCAGACTCCCACAGTACCCTCCCCAGGTAACCTCAGCCGTGAGACCCCTGGATGTCCACACTGAGATAGATATATCGATCTATAGATAAATCGCTATCTATCTATCTATCTATCTATCTATCTATCTATCTATCTATCTATCTATCTATACTAAAATTGGAACGATACAGAGAAGAATGGGATCAGACCAATAGGAACTGAAATTGGAACGATACAGTGAAGATTGGGATCATAGGAACTGAAATTGGAACGATACAGTGAAGATTGGGATCATAGGAAGTGAAATTGGAACGATACAGTGAAGATTGGGATCATAGGAAGTGAAATTGGAACGATACAGAGAAGATTGGGAGGAACTGAAATTGGAACGATATAGAGAAGATTGGGAGCAAAGTTAGGAAGTGGAATTATGGCAACGAGGACTCCCACATATCCACCAATGCGCAACCGTGTGGCTCATGGATGTCCAGACTGATATAGCTAGATCGATCGATAGTAACCTATCCATCCATCCATCCATCCATCCATCCATCCAGGGTCAATTTTCTTGTTAGTGAACACCAATGCGTACTCCCACAGTACCTTCCCCAAGTAACCTCAACCGTGAGACTCATGGATGTCCAGACTGAGACCCTTATATATTTGGTCAAGCCAGGGTGCTCCTGTGTCAGCTTCTGCTACACATGAAGATTGGGATCATAGGAAGTGAAATTGGAACGATACCGAGAAGATTGGAATCAAACCAATAGGAAGTGAAATTGGAACGATACAGAGAAGATTGGAATCAAACCAAAAGGAACTGAAATTGGAACGATACAGAGAAGATTGGGATCATAGGAACTGAAATTGGAACGATACAGTGAAGATTGGGATCATAGGAAGTGAAATTGGAACGATACAGTGAAGATTGGGATCATAGGAAGTGAAATTGGAACGATACAGAGAAGATTGGGAGGAACTGAAATTGGAACGATATAGAGAAGATTGGGAGCAAAGTTAGGAAGTGGAATTATGGCAACGAGGACTCCCACATATCCACCAATGCGCAACCGTGTGGCTCATGGATGTCCAGACTGATATAGCTAGATCGATCGATAGTAACCTACCTATCTATCTACCTATCTACCTATCTACCTATCTACCTATCTACCTATCTATCTATCTATCTATCTATCTATCAATCAATCCAGGGTCAATTTTCTTGTTAGTGAACACCAATGCGTACTCCCACAGTACCCTCCCCAAGTAACCTCAACCGTGAGACTCATGGATGTCCAGACTGAGACCCTTATATATTTGGTCAAGCCAGGGTGCTCCTGTGTCAGCTTCTGCTACACATGAAGATTGGGATCATAGGAAGTGAAATTGGAACGATACCGAGAAGATTGGAATCAAACCAATAGGAAGTTAAATTGGAACGATACAGAGAAGATTGGAATCAAACCAAAAGGAACTGAAATTGGAACGATACAGAGAAGATTGGGATCAAACCAAAAGGAACTTGAATTTTACGTTCCTTTTGTCGATCTGGCGCCAATTTTCTTGTTAGTGAACACCAATGCGGACTCCCACAGTACCCTCCCCAGGTAACCTCAGCCGTGAGACCCCTGGATGTCCACACTGAGATAGATATATCGATCTATAGATAAATCGCTATCTATCTATCTAGCTATCTATCTATCTATCTATCTATCTATACTAAAATTGGAACGATACAGAGAAGAATGGGATCAGACCAATAGGAACTGAAATTGGAACGATACAGTGAAGATTGGGATCATAGGAAGTGAAATTGGAACGATACAGTGAAGATTGGGATCATAGGAAGTGAAATTGGAACGATACAGAGAAGATTGGGATCATAGGAACTGAAATTGGAACGATACAGTGAAGATTGGGATCATAGGAAGTGAAATTGGAACGATACAGAGAAGATTGGGAACATAGGAACTGAAATTGGAACGATACAGAGAAGATTGGGATCATAGGAACTGAAATTGGAACGATACAGTGAAGATTGGGATCATAGGAAGTGAAATTGGAACGATACAGTGAAGATTGGGATCCTAGGAAGTGAAATTGGAACGATACAGAGAAGATTGGGAGGAACTGAAATTGGAACGATATAGAGAAGATTGGGAGCAAAGTTAGGAAGTGGAATTATGGCAACGAGGACTCCCACATATCCACCAATGCGCAACCGTGTGGCTCATGGATGTCCAGACTGATATAGCTAGATCGATCGATAGTAACCTACCTATCTATCTACCTATCTATCTACCTATCTATCTATCTATCTATCTATCAATCAATCAATCCAGGGTCAATTTTCTTGTTAGTGAACACCAATGCGTACTCCCACAGTACCCTCCCCAAGTAACCTCAACCGTGAGACTCATGGATGTCCAGACTGAGACCCTTATATATTTGGTCAAGCCAGGGTGCTCCTGTGTCAGCTTCTGCTACACATGAAGATTGGGATCATAGGAAGTGAAATTGGAACGATACCGAGAAGATTGGAATCAAACCAATAGGAAGTGAAATTGGAACGATACAGAGAAGATTGGAATCAAACCAAAAGGAACTGAAATTGGAACGATACAGAGAAGATTGGGATCAAACCAAAAGGAACTGGAATTTTACGTTCCTTTTGTCGATCTGGCGCCAATTTTCTTGTTAGTGAACACCAATGCGGACTCCCACAGTACCCTCCCCAGGTAACCTCAGCCGTGAGACCCCTGGATGTCCACACTGAGATAGATATATCGATCTATAGATAAATCGCTATCTATCTATCTATCTATCTATCTATCTATCTATCTATCTATCTATAATAAAATTGGAACGATACAGAGAAGAATGGGATCAGACCAATAGGAACTGAAATTGGAACGATACAGTGAAGATTGGGATCATAGGAAGTGAAATTGGAACGATACAGTGAAGATTGGGATCATAGGAAGTGAAATTGGAACGATACAGAGAAGATTGGGGTCATAGGAACTGAAATTGGAACGATACAGTGAAGATTGGGATCATAGGAAGTGAAATTGGAACGATACAGAGAAGATTGGGAACATAGGAACTGAAATTGGAACGATACAGAGAAGATTGGGATCATAGGAACTGAAATTGGAACGATACAGTGAAGATTGGGATCATAGGAAGTGAAATTGGAACGATACAGTGAAGATTGGGATCATAGGAAGTGAAATTGGAACGATACAGAGAAGATTGGGAGGAACTGAAATTGGAACGATATAGAGAAGATTGGGAGCAAAGTTAGGAAGTGGAATTATGGCAACGAGGACTCCCACATATCCACCAATGCGCAACCGTGTGGCTCATGGATGTCCAGACTGATATAGCTAGATCGATCGATAGTAACCTATCCATCCATCCATCCATCCATCAATCAATCCATCAATCCAGGGTCAATTTTCTTGTTAGTGAACACCAATGCGTACTCCCACAGTACCCTCCCCAAGTAACCTCAACCGTGAGACTCATGGATGTCCAGACTGAGACCCTTATATATTTGGTCAAGCCAGGGTGCTCCTGTGTCAGCTTCTGCTACACATGAAGATTGGGATCATAGGAAGTGAAATTGGAACGATACCGAGAAGATTGGAATCAAACCAATAGGAAGTGAAATTGGAACGATACAGAGAAGATTGGAATCAAACCAAAAGGAACTGAAATTGGAACGATACAGAGAAGATTGGGATCAAACCGAAAGGAACTTGAATTTTACGTTCCTTTTGTCGATCTGGCGCCAATTTTCTTGTTAGTGAACACCAATGCGGACTCCCACAGTACCCTCCCCAGGTAACCTCAGCCGTGAGACCCCTGGATGTCCACGCTGAGATAGATATATCGATCTATAGATAAATCGCTATCTATCTATCTATCTATCTATCTATCTATCTATCTATCTATCTATCTATCTATCTATCTATCTATCTATCTGTACTAAAATTGGAACGATACAGAGAAGAATGGGATCAGACCAATAGGAACTGAAATTGGAACGATACAGTGAAGATTGGGATCATAGGAAGTGAAATTGGAACGATACAGTGAAGATTGGGATCATAGGAAGTGAAATTGGAACGATACAGAGAAGATTGGGATCATAGGAACTGAAATTGGAACGATACAGTGAAGATTGGGATCATAGGAAGTGAAATTGGAACGATACAGAGAAGATTGGGAACATAGGAACTGAAATTGGAACGATACAGAGAAGATTGGGATCATAGGAAGTGAAATTGGAACGATACCGAGAAGATTGGAATCAAACCAATAGGAAGTGAAATTGGAACGATACAGAGAAGATTGGAATCAAACCAAAAGGAACTGAAATTGGAACGATACAGAGAAGATTGGGATCAAACCGAAAGGAACTTGAATTTTACGTTCCTTTTGTCGATCTGGCGCCAATTTTCTTGTTAGTGAACACCAATGCAGACTCCCACAGTACCCTCCCCAGGTAACCTCAGCCGTGAGACCCCTGGATGTCCACACTGAGATAGATATATCGATCTATAGATAAATCGCTATCTATCTATCTATCTATCTATCTATCTATCTATCTATCTATCTATCTATCTATCTATCTATCTATACTAAAATTGGAACGATACAGAGAAGAATGGGATCAGACCAATAGGAACTGAAATTGGAACGATACAGTGAAGATTGGGATCATAGGAACTGAAATTGGAACGATACAGTGAAGATTGGGATCATAGGAAGTGAAATTGGAACGATACAGTGAAGATTGGGATCATAGGAAGTGAAATTGGAACGATACAGAGAAGATTGGGAGGAACTGAAATTGGAACGATATAGAGAAGATTGGGAGCAAAGTTAGGAAGTGGAATTATGGCAACGAGGACTCCCACATATCCACCAATGCGCAACCGTGTGGCTCATGGATGTCCAGACTGATATAGCTAGATCGATCGATAGTAACCTATCCATCCATCCATCCATCCATCCAGGGTCAATTTTCTTGTTAGTGAACACCAATGCGTACTCCCACAGTACCTTCCCCAAGTAACCTCAACCGTGAGACTCATGGATGTCCAGACTGAGACCCTTATATATTTGGTCAAGCCAGGGTGCTCCTGTGTCAGCTTCTGCTACACATGAAGATTGGGATCATAGGAAGTGAAATTGGAACGATACCGAGAAGATTGGAATCAAACCAATAGGAAGTGAAATTGGAACGATACAGAGAAGATTGGAATCAAACCAAAAGGAACTGAAATTGGAACGATACAGAGAAGATTGGGATCATAGGAACTGAAATTGGAACGATACAGTGAAGATTGGGATCATAGGAAGTGAAATTGGAACGATACAGTGAAGATTGGGATCATAGGAAGTGAAATTGGAACGATACAGAGAAGATTGGGAGGAACTGAAATTGGAACGATATAGAGAAGATTGGGAGCAAAGTTAGGAAGTGGAATTATGGCAACGAGGACTCCCACATATCCACCAATGCGCAACCGTGTGGCTCATGGATGTCCAGACTGATATAGCTAGATCGATCGATAGTAACCTACCTATCTATCTATCTATCTATCTATCTATCTATCTATCTATCTATCTATCTATCTATCTATCTATCTATCTATCTATCTATCTATCTATCTATCTATCTATCTATCTATCTATCTATCTATCTATCTATCTATCTATCTATCTATCTATCTATCTATCTATCTATCTATCTATCAATCAATCAATCCAGGGTCAATTTTCTTGTTAGTGAACACCAATGCGTACTCCCACAGTACCCTCCCCAAGTAACCTCAACCGTGAGACTCATGGATGTCCAGACTGAGACCCTTATATATTTGGTCAAGCCAGGGTGCTCCTGTGTCAGCTTCTGCTACACATGAAGATTGGGATCATAGGAAGTGAAATTGGAACGATACCGAGAAGATTGGAATCAAACCAATAGGAAGTGAAATTGGAACGATACAGAGAAGATTGGAATCAAACCAAAAGGAACTGAAATTGGAACGATACAGAGAAGATTGGGATCAAACCAAAAGGAACTTGAATTTTACGTTTCTTTTGTCGATCTGGCGCCAATTTTCTTGTTAGTGAACACCAATGCGGACTCCCACAGTACCCTCCCCAGGTAACCTCAGCCGTGAGACCCCTGGATGTCCACACTGAGATAGATATATCGATCTATAGATAAATCGCTATCTATCTATCTAGCTATCTATCTATCTATCTATCTATCTATACTAAAATTGGAACGATACAGAGAAGAATGGGATCAGACCAATAGGAACTGAAATTGGAACGATACAGTGAAGATTGGGATCATAGGAAGTGAAATTGGAACGATACAGTGAAGATTGGGATCATAGGAAGTGAAATTGGAACGATACAGAGAAGATTGGGATCATAGGAACTGAAATTGGAACGATACAGTGAAGATTGGGATCATAGGAAGTGAAATTGGAACGATACAGAGAAGATTGGGAACATAGGAACTGAAATTGGAACGATACAGAGAAGATTGGGATCATAGGAACTGAAATTGGAACGATACAGTGAAGATTGGGATCATAGGAAGTGAAATTGGAACGATACAGTGAAGATGGGATCCTAGGAAGTGAAATTGGAACGATACAGAGAAGATTGGGAGGAACTGAAATTGGAACGATATAGAGAAGATTGGGAGCAAAGTTAGGAAGTGGAATTATGGCAACGAGGACTCCCACATATCCACCAATGCGCAACCGTGTGGCTCATGGATGTCCAGACTGATATAGCTAGATCGATCGATAGTAACCTACCTATCTATCTACCTATCTATCTACCTATCTATCTATCTATCTATCTATCTATCAATCAATCAATCCAGGGTCAATTTTCTTGTTAGTGAACACCAATGCGTACTCCCACAGTACCCTCCCCAAGTAACCTCAACCGTGAGACTCATGGATGTCCAGACTGAGACCCTTATATATTTGGTCAAGCCAGGGTGCTCCTGTGTCAGCTTCTGCTACACATGAAGATTGGGATCATAGGAAGTGAAATTGGAACGATACCGAGAAGATTGGAATCAAACCAATAGGAAGTGAAATTGGAACGATACAGAGAAGATTGGAATCAAACCAAAAGGAACTGAAATTGGAACGATACAGAGAAGATTGGGATCAAACCAAAAGGAACTGGAATTTTACGTTCCTTTTGTCGATCTGGCGCCAATTTTCTTGTTAGTGAACACCAATGCGGACTCCCACAGTACCCTCCCCAGGTAACCTCAGCCGTGAGACCCCTGGATGTCCACACTGAGATAGATATATCGATCTATAGATAAATCGCTATCTATCTATCTATCTATCTATCTATCTATCTATCTATCTATCTATCTATCTATCTATCTATCTATCTATCTATCTATAATAAAATTGGAACGATACAGAGAAGAATGGGATCAGACCAATAGGAACTGAAATTGGAACGATACAGTGAAGATTGGGATCATAGGAAGTGAAATTGGAACGATACAGTGAAGATTGGGATCATAGGAAGTGAAATTGGAACGATACAGAGAAGATTGGGATCATAGGAACTGAAATTGGAACGATACAGTGAAGATTGGGATCATAGGAAGTGAAATTGGAACGATACAGAGAAGATTGGGAACATAGGAACTGAAATTGGAACGATACAGAGAAGATTGGGATCATAGGAACTGAAATTGGAACGATACAGTGAAGATTGGGATCATAGGAAGTGAAATTGGAACGATACAGTGAAGATTGGGATCATAGGAAGTGAAATTGGAACGATACAGAGAAGATTGGGAGGAACTGAAATTGGAACGATATAGAGAAGATTGGGAGCAAAGTTAGGAAGTGGAATTATGGCAACGAGGACTCCCACATATCCACCAATGCGCAACCGTGTGGCTCATGGATGTCCAGACTGATATAGCTAGATCGATCGATAGTAACCTATCTATCCATCCATCCATCCATCCATCCATCCATCCATCCATCCATCCATCCATCCATCCATCCATCCATCCATCCATCCATCCATCCATCCATCCATCCATCCATCCATCCATCCATCCATCCATCCATCCATCCATCCATCCATCCATCCATCCATCCATCCATCCATCCATCCATCCATCCATCCATCCATCCATCCATCCATCCATCCATCCATCCATCCATCCATCAATCCATCAATCAATCCAGGGTCAATTTTCTTGTTAGTGAACACCAATGCGTACTCCCACAGTACCCTCCCCAAGTAACCTCAACCGTGAGACTCATGGATGTCCAGACTGAGACCCTTATATATTTGGTCAAGCCAGGGTGCTCCTGTGTCAGCTTCTGCTACACATGAAGATTGGGATCATAGGAAGTGAAATTGGAACGATACCGAGAAGATTGGAATCAAACCAATAGGAAGTGAAATTGGAACGATACAGAGAAGATTGGAATCAAACCAAAAGGAACTGAAATTGGAACGATACAGAGAAGATTGGGATCAAACCGAAAGGAACTTGAATTTTACGTTCCTTTTGTCGATCTGGCGCCAATTTTCTTGTTAGTGAACACCAATGCAGACTCCCACAGTACCCTCCCCAGGTAACCTCAGCCGTGAGACCCCTGGATGTCCACACTGAGATAGATATATCGATCTATAGATAAATCGCTATCTATCTATCTATCTATCTATCTATCTATCTATCTATACTAAAATTGGAACGATACAGAGAAGAATGGGATCAGACCAATAGGAACTGAAATTGGAACGATACAGTGAAGATTGGGATCATAGGAACTGAAATTGGAACGATACAGTGAAGATTGGGATCATAGGAAGTGAAATTGGAACGATACAGTGAAGATTGGGATCATAGGAAGTGAAATTGGAACGATACAGAGAAGATTGGGAGGAACTGAAATTGGAACGATATAGAGAAGATTGGGAGCAAAGTTAGGAAGTGGAATTATGGCAACGAGGACTCCCACATATCCACCAATGCGCAACCGTGTGGCTCATGGATGTCCAGACTGATATAGCTAGATCGATCGATAGTAACCTATCCATCCATCCATCCATCCATCCAGGGTCAATTTTCTTGTTAGTGAACACCAATGCGTACTCCCACAGTACCTTCCCCAAGTAACCTCAACCGTGAGACTCATGGATGTCCAGACTGAGACCCTTATATATTTGGTCAAGCCAGGGTGCTCCTGTGTCAGCTTCTGCTACACATGAAGATTGGGATCATAGGAAGTGAAATTGGAACGATACCGAGAAGATTGGAATCAAACCAATAGGAAGTGAAATTGGAACGATACAGAGAAGATTGGAATCAAACCAAAAGGAACTGAAATTGGAACGATACAGAGAAGATTGGGATCATAGGAACTGAAATTGGAACGATACAGTGAAGATTGGGATCATAGGAAGTGAAATTGGAACGATACAGTGAAGATTGGGATCATAGGAAGTGAAATTGGAACGATACAGAGAAGATTGGGAGGAACTGAAATTGGAACGATATAGAGAAGATTGGGAGCAAAGTTAGGAAGTGGAATTATGGCAACGAGGACTCCCACATATCCACCAATGCGCAACCGTGTGGCTCATGGATGTCCAGACTGATATAGCTAGATCGATCGATAGTAACCTACCTATCTATCTATCTATCTATCTATCTATCTATCTATCTATCTATCTATCTATCTATCTATCTATCTATCTATCTATCTATCTATCTATCTATCTATCTATCTATCTATCTATCTATCTATCTATCTATCTATCTATCTATCTATCTATCTATCTATCTATCTATCTATCTATCTATCTATCTATCTATCTATCTATCTATCTATCTATCTATCTATCTATCTATCTATCTATCTATCTATCTATCAATCAATCCAGGGTCAATTTTCTTGTTAGTGAACACCAATGCGTACTCCCACAGTACCCTCCCCAAGTAACCTCAACCGTGAGACTCATGGATGTCCAGACTGAGACCCTTATATATTTGGTCAAGCCAGGGTGCTCCTGTGTCAGCTTCTGCTACACATGAAGATTGGGATCATAGGAAGTGAAATTGGAACGATACCGAGAAGATTGGAATCAAACCAATAGGAAGTGAAATTGGAACGATACAGAGAAGATTGGAATCAAACCAAAAGGAACTGAAATTGGAACGATACAGAGAAGATTGGGATCAAACCAAAAGGAACTTGAATTTTACGTTTCTTTTGTCGATCTGGCGCCAATTTTCTTGTTAGTGAACACCAATGCGGACTCCCACAGTACCCTCCCCAGGTAACCTCAGCCGTGAGACCCCTGGATGTCCACACTGAGATAGATATATCGATCTATAGATAAATCGCTATCTATCTATCTAGCTATCTATCTATCTATCTATCTATCTATACTAAAATTGGAACGATACAGAGAAGAATGGGATCAGACCAATAGGAACTGAAATTGGAACGATACAGTGAAGATTGGGATCATAGGAAGTGAAATTGGAACGATACAGTGAAGATTGGGATCATAGGAAGTGAAATTGGAACGATACAGAGAAGATTGGGATCATAGGAACTGAAATTGGAACGATACAGTGAAGATTGGGATCATAGGAAGTGAAATTGGAACGATACAGAGAAGATTGGGAACATAGGAACTGAAATTGGAACGATACAGAGAAGATTGGGATCATAGGAACTGAAATTGGAACGATACAGTGAAGATTGGGATCATAGGAAGTGAAATTGGAACGATACAGTGAAGATGGGATCCTAGGAAGTGAAATTGGAACGATACAGAGAAGATTGGGAGGAACTGAAATTGGAACGATATAGAGAAGATTGGGAGCAAAGTTAGGAAGTGGAATTATGGCAACGAGGACTCCCACATATCCACCAATGCGCAACCGTGTGGCTCATGGATGTCCAGACTGATATAGCTAGATCGATCGATAGTAACCTACCTATCTATCTACCTATCTATCTACCTATCTATCTATCTATCTATCTATCTATCTATCAATCAATCAATCCAGGGTCAATTTTCTTGTTAGTGAACACCAATGCGTACTCCCACAGTACCCTCCCCAAGTAACCTCAACCGTGAGACTCATGGATGTCCAGACTGAGACCCTTATATATTTGGTCAAGCCAGGGTGCTCCTGTGTCAGCTTCTGCTACACATGAAGATTGGGATCATAGGAAGTGAAATTGGAACGATACCGAGAAGATTGGAATCAAACCAATAGGAAGTGAAATTGGAACGATACAGAGAAGATTGGAATCAAACCAAAAGGAACTGAAATTGGAACGATACAGAGAAGATTGGGATCAAACCAAAAGGAACTGGAATTTTACGTTCCTTTTGTCGATCTGGCGCCAATTTTCTTGTTAGTGAACACCAATGCGGACTCCCACAGTACCCTCCCCAGGTAACCTCAGCCGTGAGACCCCTGGATGTCCACACTGAGATAGATATATCGATCTATAGATAAATCGCTATCTATCTATCTATCTATCTATCTATCTATCTATCTATCTATCTATCTATCTATCTATCTATCTATAATAAAATTGGAACGATACAGAGAAGAATGGGATCAGACCAATAGGAACTGAAATTGGAACGATACAGTGAAGATTGGGATCATAGGAAGTGAAATTGGAACGATACAGTGAAGATTGGGATCATAGGAAGTGAAATTGGAACGATACAGAGAAGATTGGGATCATAGGAACTGAAATTGGAACGATACAGTGAAGATTGGGATCATAGGAAGTGAAATTGGAACGATACAGAGAAGATTGGGAACATAGGAACTGAAATTGGAACGATACAGAGAAGATTGGGATCATAGGAACTGAAATTGGAACGATACAGTGAAGATTGGGATCATAGGAAGTGAAATTGGAACGATACAGTGAAGATTGGGATCATAGGAAGTGAAATTGGAACGATACAGAGAAGATTGGGAGGAACTGAAATTGGAACGATATAGAGAAGATTGGGAGCAAAGTTAGGAAGTGGAATTATGGCAACGAGGACTCCCACATATCCACCAATGCGCAACCGTGTGGCTCATGGATGTCCAGACTGATATAGCTAGATCGATCGATAGTAACCTATCTATCCATCCATCCATCCATCCATCCATCCATCCATCCATCCATCCATCCATCCATCCATCCATCCATCCATCCATCCATCCATCCATCCATCCATCCATCCATCCATCCATCCATCCATCCATCCATCCATCCATCCATCCATCCATCCATCCATCCATCCATCCATCCATCCATCCATCAATCAATCCAGGGTCAATTTTCTTGTTAGTGAACACCAATGCGTACTCCCACAGTACCCTCCCCAAGTAACCTCAACCGTGAGACTCATGGATGTCCAGACTGAGACCCTTATATATTTGGTCAAGCCAGGGTGCTCCTGTGTCAGCTTCTGCTACACATGAAGATTGGGATCATAGGAAGTGAAATTGGAACGATACAGTGAAGATTGGGATCATAGGAAGTGAAATTGGAACGATACAGAGAAGATTGGGATCATAGGAACTGAAATTGGAACGATACAGTGAAGATTGGGATCATAGGAAGTGAAATTGGAACGATACAGAGAAGATTGGGAACATAGGAACTGAAATTGGAACGATACAGAGAAGATTGGGATCATAGGAAGTGAAATTGGAACGATACCGAGAAGATTGGAATCAAACCAATAGGAAGTGAAATTGGAACGATACAGAGAAGATTGGAATCAAACCAAAAGGAACTGAAATTGGAACGATACAGAGAAGATTGGGATCAAACCGAAAGGAACTTGAATTTTACGTTCCTTTTGTCGATCTGGCGCCAATTTTCTTGTTAGTGAACACCAATGCAGACTCCCACAGTACCCTCCCCAGGTAACCTCAGCCGTGAGACCCCTGGATGTCCACACTGAGATAGATATATCGATCTATAGATAAATCGCTATCTATCTATCTATCTATCTATCTATCTATCTATCTATCTATCTATCTATCTATCTATCTATCTATCTATCTATACTAAAATTGGAACGATACAGAGAAGAATGGGATCAGACCAATAGGAACTGAAATTGGAACGATACAGTGAAGATTGGGATCATAGGAACTGAAATTGGAACGATACAGTGAAGATTGGGATCATAGGAAGTGAAATTGGAACGATACAGTGAAGATTGGGATCATAGGAAGTGAAATTGGAACGATACAGAGAAGATTGGGAGGAACTGAAATTGGAACGATATAGAGAAGATTGGGAGCAAAGTTAGGAAGTGGAATTATGGCAACGAGGACTCCCACATATCCACCAATGCGCAACCGTGTGGCTCATGGATGTCCAGACTGATATAGCTAGATCGATCGATAGTAACCTATCCATCCATCCATCCATCCATCCAGGGTCAATTTTCTTGTTAGTGAACACCAATGCGTACTCCCACAGTACCTTCCCCAAGTAACCTCAACCGTGAGACTCATGGATGTCCAGACTGAGACCCTTATATATTTGGTCAAGCCAGGGTGCTCCTGTGTCAGCTTCTGCTACACATGAAGATTGGGATCATAGGAAGTGAAATTGGAACGATACCGAGAAGATTGGAATCAAACCAATAGGAAGTGAAATTGGAACGATACAGAGAAGATTGGAATCAAACCAAAAGGAACTGAAATTGGAACGATACAGAGAAGATTGGGATCATAGGAACTGAAATTGGAACGATACAGTGAAGATTGGGATCATAGGAAGTGAAATTGGAACGATACAGTGAAGATTGGGATCATAGGAAGTGAAATTGGAACGATACAGAGAAGATTGGGAGGAACTGAAATTGGAACGATATAGAGAAGATTGGGAGCAAAGTTAGGAAGTGGAATTATGGCAACGAGGACTCCCACATATCCACCAATGCGCAACCGTGTGGCTCATGGATGTCCAGACTGATATAGCTAGATCGATCGATAGTAACCTACCTATCTATCTACCTATCTACCTATCTACCTATCTACCTATCTATCTATCTATCAATCAATCCAGGGTCAATTTTCTTGTTAGTGAACACCAATGTGTACTCCCACAGTACCCTCCCCAAGTAACCTCAACCGTGAGACTCATGGATGTCCAGACTGAGACCCTTATATATTTGGTCAAGCCAGGGTGCTCCTGTGTCAGCTTCTGCTACACATGAAGATTGGGATCATAGGAAGTGAAATTGGAACGATACCGAGAAGATTGGAATCAAACCAATAGGAAGTGGAATTGGAACGATACAGAGAAGATTGGAATCAAACCAAAAGGAACTGAAATTGGAACGATACAGAGAAGATTGGGATCAAACCAAAAGGAACTTGAATTTTACGTTCCTTTTGTCGATCTGGCGCCAATTTTCTTGTTAGTGAACACCAATGCGGACTCCCACAGTACCCTCCCCAGGTAACCTCAGCCGTGAGACCCCTGGATGTCCACACTGAGATAGATATATCGATCTATAGATAAATCGCTATCTATCTATCTAGCTATCTATCTATCTATCTATCTATCTATACTAAAATTGGAACGATACAGAGAAGAATGGGATCAGACCAATAGGAACTGAAATTGGAACGATACAGTGAAGATTGGGATCATAGGAAGTGAAATTGGAACGATACAGTGAAGATTGGGATCATAGGAAGTGAAATTGGAACGATACAGAGAAGATTGGGATCATAGGAACTGAAATTGGAACGATACAGTGAAGATTGGGATCATAGGAAGTGAAATTGGAACGATACAGAGAAGATTGGGAACATAGGAACTGAAATTGGAACGATACAGAGAAGATTGGGATCATAGGAACTGAAATTGGAACGATACAGTGAAGATTGGGATCATAGGAAGTGAAATTGGAACGATACAGTGAAGATTGGGATCCTAGGAAGTGAAATTGGAACGATACAGAGAAGATTGGGAGGAACTGAAATTGGAACGATATAGAGAAGATTGGGAGCAAAGTTAGGAAGTGGAATTATGGCAACGAGGACTCCCACATATCCACCAATGCGCAACCGTGTGGCTCATGGATGTCCAGACTGATATAGCTAGATCGATCGATAGTAACCTATCCATCCATCCATCCATCCATCAATCCAGGGTCAATTTTCTTGTTAGTGAACACCAATGCGTACTCCCACAGTACCCTCCCCAAGTAACCTCAACCGTGAGACTCATGGATGTCCAGACTGAGACCCTTATATATTTGGTCAAGCCAGGGTGCTCCTGTGTCAGCTTCTGCTACACATGAAGATTGGGATCATAGGAAGTGAAATTGGAACGATACCGAGAAGATTGGAATCAAACCAATAGGAAGTGAAATTGGAACGATACAGAGAAGATTGGAATCAAACCAAAAGGAACTGAAATTGGAACGATACAGAGAAGATTGGGATCAAACCGAAAGGAACTTGAATTTTACGTTCCTTTTGTCGATCTGGCGCCAATTTTCTTGTTAGTGAACACCAATGCGGACTCCCACAGTACCCTCCCCAGGTAACCTCAGCCGTGAGACCCCTGGATGTCCACACTGAGATAGATATATCGATCTATAGATAAATCGCTATCTATCTATCTATCTATCTATCTATCTATCTATCTATCTATCTATCTATCTATCTATCTATCTATCTGTACTAAAATTGGAACGATACAGAGAAGAATGGGATCAGACCAATAGGAACTGAAATTGGAACGATACAGTGAAGATTGGGATCATAGGAAGTGAAATTGGAACGATACAGTGAAGATTGGGATCATAGGAAGTGAAATTGGAACGATACAGAGAAGATTGGGATCATAGGAACTGAAATTGGAACGATACAGTGAAGATTGGGATCATAGGAAGTGAAATTGGAACGATACAGAGAAGATTGGGAACATAGGAACTGAAATTGGAACGATACTGTGGAAATATCCATGATATTGATATAGTTCAATATTAAATAGGTACTATACTAGAGTTGACCCGACAGGTCACCATTACTGCTGGCAAAGCAAGTTAACAGGAAGGTGTGAAATGTGACACCTCCGTCTCCCTCTAAGAGAATGTCAGTGCTTGTAACTATTGTATGTACCAATATTTGTCTACTAAAACTCCTCAGTGTAATTATCCATTGAATGTCTAATTATTGTAATGTAGCAGTAATGTATGGATTGAATGTATAGACTTGGAGTAGTCAGACAAGGGACTGCCATAATGAAGCAAGCCGGAGAAACTTCCTCAAATAGGCCTCACACACAACGGGGGAGCTGATAAGAGGTGAACAGCCAGAAGTTGTGTAAACAAGAGTTCCTCAACCACTTCTCCCTCCAGCATGCTTCTCCCATGCCAGACATGGCTAGCACATGTCAGTGGGAAATGTACTTCCTGATCTCTCAACCAATAGTAAGGTTAAGGTCTGTTGCCACAGTGCCCAGCAGCCAATTGAATGTTAGCTGATGTGAACCTGCCCACAGGGCAGGTCTAAGGGGGTTTAAATGGCCTTGCGCCAGTTTCAATAAGTCAGATTCCAAGCCAACTAAGAAGAATCCACACCTCATGTAACCACACGGACATGATGAACAACAACTCACATTAGACCAATGGTAATTATTGATACATAATGCAAACTATTAATAATCAATGAATAATGTGTTATCCATGTGTTGTAACCTGCCTGTAATTGACGAATGCTATGTATCTCTGTCTTCATCTGTAACAGGTTTTTTACCTAACTAACCAACTAGTTAAAACTAACTAAACGTCTAACCTAAACTGGGTTAAAACTAACCCTTAAACCAACCCTAGATAAATAGTTCATGTGTTTAAATGTATGTTTGTTAAACGACAATAAAAGTATAAAAGACACCTGAGTTATATTATTTAGACAGTTTGAGTAAAGACATACTCTATGTGCAGTTGTGGCCTTTCAGTAGGCGTAGCTATGGACCATGATGCTATCATCTTAGCAAGTTAAATCGTGGATAGCTATAATCTGAACAGTAAAAAACCATAGCGTGCGATTACTATCGTAATCGCGGTAAACTTTACTAAAACAAAAACTCCAAATGAGTAAAAAACCATAGCGTGCGATTACTATCGTAATCGCGGTAAACTTTACTAAAACAAACGCTCCAAATGAGCAAGGTTAGTGTGCAATTATCAACTTAATCGCGGTAACTTTACTAACAATTAAACCAGTAGCCTTGTAACTGAGATAGCCTGGTAACTAAATAGTTCAAAGCACGGTTTATAGATGCCACGGCTAGACTCAAAAGTCTCAAGCGTAGATGGTAAATAGCCTGATGTACTAACCACAGGCCTTGTAAAATGTACAATCAAAGTAACTCCAGCGTAAAACAGTACATACTGCTAAAAATCCAGTTTAGCACAGAGCTCTGAAGAAGCCAGCAGACTTTAGGATAAAAAGCGTTACTGTAAAGCTAAAAGGTTGCTAACCTAAACACAGGCGACAATGTGATCCAAGTTCTGGGTTTTAATGGCTACTCCAGAGTCAATGTCTATTCCAGCCTCTGATTCCAAGCAAGCTGAAATGTCATTGATTCAGGAGTGATTATTGTAACTAAGAGCTGGGCCATTATTGTTCCCAGTTTCCTCCTGGCTTTCAACCAGGGGAAAATGGCCGCCAGAGCAAAGCTAATTTGCTAAAACCATTAGCCTATTGTCTGGTGCCTTCTACTCACACTTCTAAACCTAGCCATGAGCGGGGGAAGGGCAGAGTAACCAGGCAGAGCAACAAGGCTCAAATAATGGCAACTATTGCCTCCTCACTCTAAACACTTCGGGGGAAGGGTAGAGTTTGGTTAACAGGCAGCAACTCCTGTTATCAGCAGGGGTGGGGGGAGGTCGTAAAGACAACCCAAATGCTAATTGCAGCACCAAAGGATGCATGCAGTCAGGGAATGACACAGACCACTAAGGCTAAAACTAATTGAGTAATAAGGGAGGCAGGTATTATTAGCAATGAAATGTGAAACCACTTTTAACTATAATGCTAGCTTAAATTAGACCAGAACCGTAACAGAAGGAAAAATACTGTAAACACTAAACTGGCTAAAATCCCCTGTGTCAAAGCTATAAAACTATAAAACCGTGAGAGCGCTTACTAAAATCCCAAAGATTCATAAGTTTGATAGGTGAAGTAAGGATGGCTTTATTCAACGAGTTAAAAGTTAGAAGCAAAGAGGCGCAATCAATATTCAATAATTTAGCGGCTGAGTGTGAAATAAGTCTGTCACAGAAATCTCCCAACACCGCAAAAGCGGACACATTTGGTAGACTCAAAATAGCTTACGGGAAGTTAGCGGATAGCTATAGCGACTATTCCGAGGAATTGAAAGAAGCTAATTTATCACAAAATGCTTTGCAAGTAAATAGTGAGCTCCATGACTGCACGACTAAATACTATAACATGAGGAAATTGTTACTGGATTCAGTGTGGTTACAAGTGGAACCACAATGGTCAAACTTGTCTGACACAATAAACAAATTGATTAGTTCAGAGACAAGTGAACCAATGGCATCAAATGCATTAGATAGAGCTCTCAATGTTTTGAATTTAATATTACAGGACACCAAATCCTTAATAAGTCCGAAAAGGTCAATTCAAATGCTCTCTGACTATAAAAAGCTTGTCCGAGGAAGAGACAGGCTTAACCTGCAAGCCGCTCAGGCTGACCACGATCTAGGGCCAATAAAAATAGGGTCACTAACACGAAAGCAGGTCACAGCAGCGGAGCAGAAGGTCGGCGAGGTCAAGGAAGACTACACCAGAGACATCACCTCCGGACGAGCGGGGGAGGAAACGGACGGAAGGCGACAGACGCCTGACCGCACTCTCACCCCAACAGATGACGTCACCCAGCGAGCCCCAGGGGGGCTCGCCACTACGTCAGCGGAGGACAACCAAGCTCCCCCCAAAGCGACACCAGAACAGCAGGGAACCTGCTGTGTCCTACCAACAGATGACGTCACCCAGCGAGCCCCAGGGGGGCTTGCCACTAAGTCAGCAGGGGAGAACCAGGCTCTCAACGGGACACCAGAACGGCAGGGAACCTGCTGTGTCCTACCAGAAGACTACGCCAGGTCAGCAGCACCGGAGGCCAGGGTGAGTCCAAAGGAAGAAACCACCCAGAGAGCTGCCGGGGCCAGCACAGCGCACGCTGTCACGGCGTCCGTCGCGGGAGACAACAGGAAGTCGACCGCCACAGAACAGTGGCACACGCCACAGCAATCCCTCGCCTCGGAAGGGCGAGATGACATCAGAGCGGCAGACCTAGGTGAGACGAAACCGTCCTCCACCAGTGCAAGCAGCGGCCTGACACCCACAGAATCCACCCTGTCAAGGCATAAGCCCTTGAGTTTCACCAGGGCGGAGTCTGCGACGATCGCCCTGCTATGCCTACCCATGCCAGCAACCACTGCAGTAGTCCACCCCACAACAGCGACCACCACAACGTATCCCCTCCCGTCCGGCGAGGGTAAAGGTGGTCAGCTGGGGGGACCGCCCACAGCCAAACCACGTGGAAGCTGGGGAAAGCTTTGCAAAGCAGCGCTCTCCATCACAAGCCCTGCAGCCATCGGTAAGGTCACAATAAAACCTGCCGATGGCACCGATGGCAGAGGGAAAGTTAAGATGAAATTGTGCAATGTCTGCGAATTACGTCATGAATGACGAACGCACACACACATGCCTCCCCCCCCCCTAACACAGGGAGGGGGGCCAGGACGCGCACCAATCCCCCCCCCCACCAGCAGGCCCAGAAAAGATGGCCGCCAGGAAGAATGTTGACAATTGGGGGAGCACCACACACACACACACACACACACACCCCCCCCCCCCCCTAACACATGGAGGGGGGCCAGGCCACCAGGCTGACAAAGTAACTTGTCCAGCAAAACGAAGTGGGACCCATTGCAAAATGTCAGTAAGAGACAATGAGAAATCTGTGTTGTGTTTTTAAACAGTTGTGTGATTTGTTTAACAGAATTAACAGGTACCAAGAAAAATCTCCGGTTGACGAGTACAAGCCAAAAAGTGTAAAAAGTAACTCATAAGTCCTGGGGTAAATTAATGTTTGGTTATACCATGTTAACTCTTCCTTTCCAGCAAGGGAAAAGCCTGGGTGGAAGGTGTGAATCGTGACACTTGCCACACACAAACTGACAGCCCATGTCAATGACAGGGACAAAATAGTGTGTAGTAACACTTTTGAAATGTAATGACTTTGTTAAATTGCAGGCCAGTTTGAAATAATTGCCTAAAAAATCCTGAAGGTAATAAAAGTGCCATGCTAAATTACACATTAGTTACTAAACACACAAAATCCAAGGGCTTTTACGAAAAGGACAGTAAAGTAAACCAGAACCCTTGTGTGAAATCTTATCTCCAATCTGCTCAGGACCAAGCAAGTTTATGAGGGGTAATAAATGGCAGGAACCAACCTGCTTTAAAATGTAACAAATTAAGTAGTGATCCACGAAGATATCACAAGTCAAGGTATTTGATTGAACAAAGTGGAATCAAATTAAACAGAATTACAAGTAAGGAAACAAACAGGAACCTTAGAATGAGTAACTAATTCTGAAAAGATGAAACAAAGAACAATATTATAATTCCTTAACCAGTCAGTTCAAAGGCATGTTAAGCTAATATAGTATAACTACTCCAAAGTCAATGTCTATTCCAGCCTCTGATTCCAAGCAAGCTGAAATGTCATTTGATTCAGGGGTGATTATGGAAGCTAGAATTTCATAGTTCCCATTTCCTCCTGGCTTTCAACCAGGTGAAAATGGCTTTGTGTTTATCAAACCCCCCCCCTCGGCAGATAATCAATGTGTCGAAAACCAAACCCTTTATAAACGAAATGAGTGTTTGAAGAACCTCTTAATAAGTTTATGAATAGGTTCTTGCGGGGGGTGTGGAAATATCCATGATATTGATATAGTTCAATATTAAATAGGTACTATACTAGAGTTGACCCGACAGGTCACCATTACTGCTGGCAAAGCAAGTTAACAGGAAGGTGTGAAATGTGACACCTCCGTCTCCCTCTAAGAGAATGTCAGTGCTTGTAACTATTGTATGTACCAATATTTGTCTACTAAAACTCCTCAGTGTAATTATCCATTGAATGTCTAATTATTGTAATGTAGCAGTAATGTATGGATTGAATGTATAGACTTGGAGTAGTCAGACAAGGGACTGCCATAATGAAGCAAGCCGGAGAAACTTCCTCAAATAGGCCTCACACACAACGGGGGAGCTGATAAGAGGTGAACAGCCAGAAGTTGTGTAAACAAGAGTTCCTCAACCACTTCTCCCTCCAGCATGCTTCTCCCATGCCAGACATGGCTAGCACATGTCAGTGGGAAATGTACTTCCTGATCTCTCAACCAATAGTAAGGTTAAGGTCTGTTGCCACAGTGCCCAGCAGCCAATTGAATGTTAGCTGATGTGAACCTGCCCACAGGGCAGGTCTAAGGGGGTTTAAATGGCCTTGCGCCAGTTTCAATAAGTGGCCGACTAAGCCAACTAAGAAGAATCCACACCTCATGTAACCACACGGACATGATGAACAACAACTCACATTAGACCAATGGTAATTATTGATACATAATGCAAACTATTAATAATCAATGAATAATGTGTTATCCATGTGTTGTAACCTGCCTGTAATTGACGAATGCTATGTATCTCTGTCTTCATCTGTAACAGGTTTTTTACCTAACTAACCAACTAGTTAAAACTAACTAAACGTCTAACCTAAACTGGGTTAAAACTAACCCTTAAACCAACCCTAGATAAATAGTTCATGTGTTTAAATGTATGTTTGTTAAACGACAATAAAAGTATAAAAGACACCTGAGTTATATTATTTAGACAGTTTGAGTAAAGACATACTCTATGTGCAGTTGTGGCCTTTCAGTAGGCGTAGCTATGGACCATGATGCTATCATCTTAGCAAGTTAAATCGTGGATAGCTATAATCTGAACAGATACAGAGAAGATTGGGATCATAGGAAGTGAAATTGGAACGATACCGAGAAGATTGGAATCAAACCAATAGGAAGTGAAATTGGAACGATACAGAGAAGATTGGAATCAAACCAAAAGGAACTGAAATTGGAACGATACAGAGAAGATTGGGATCAAACCGAAAGGAACTTGAATTTTACGTTCCTTTTGTCGATCTGGCGCCAATTTTCTTGTTAGTGAACACCAATGCAGACTCCCACAGTACCCTCCCCAGGTAACCTCAGCCGTGAGACCCCTGGATGTCCACACTGAGATAGATATATCGATCTATAGATAAATCGCTATCTATCTATCTATCTATCTATCTATCTATCTATCTATCTATCTATCTATCTATCTATCTATCTATACTAAAATTGGAACGATACAGAGAAGAATGGGATCAGACCAATAGGAACTGAAATTGGAACGATACAGTGAAGATTGGGATCATAGGAACTGAAATTGGAACGATACAGTGAAGATTGGGATCATAGGAAGTGAAATTGGAACGATACAGTGAAGATTGGGATCATAGGAAGTGAAATTGGAACGATACAGAGAAGATTGGGAGGAACTGAAATTGGAACGATATAGAGAAGATTGGGAGCAAAGTTAGGAAGTGGAATTATGGCAACGAGGACTCCCACATATCCACCAATGCGCAACCGTGTGGCTCATGGATGTCCAGACTGATATAGCTAGATCGATCGATAGTAACCTATCCATCCATCCATCCATCCATCCAGGGTCAATTTTCTTGTTAGTGAACACCAATGCGTACTCCCACAGTACCTTCCCCAAGTAACCTCAACCGTGAGACTCATGGATGTCCAGACTGAGACCCTTATATATTTGGTCAAGCCAGGGTGCTCCTGTGTCAGCTTCTGCTACACATGAAGATTGGGATCATAGGAAGTGAAATTGGAACGATACAGAGAAGATTGGAATCAAACCAATAGGAAGTGAAATTGGAACGATACAGAGAAGATTGGAATCAAACCAAAAGGAACTGAAATTGGAACGATACAGAGAAGATTGGGATCATAGGAACTGAAATTGGAACGATACAGTGAAGATTGGGATCATAGGAAGTGAAATTGGAACGATACAGTGAAGATTGGGATCATAGGAAGTGAAATTGGAACGATACAGAGAAGATTGGGAGGAACTGAAATTGGAACGATATAGAGAAGATTGGGAGCAAAGTTAGGAAGTGGAATTATGGCAACGAGGACTCCCACATATCCACCAATGCGCAACCGTGTGGCTCATGGATGTCCAGACTGATATAGCTAGATCGATCGATAGTAACCTACCTATCTATCTACCTATCTACCTATCTACCTATCTATCTATCTATCAATCAATCCAGGGTCAATTTTCTTGTTAGTGAACACCAATGCGTACTCCCACAGTACCCTCCCCAAGTAACCTCAACCGTGAGACTCATGGATGTCCAGACTGAGACCCTTATATATTTGGTCAAGCCAGGGTGCTCCTGTGTCAGCTTCTGCTACACATGAAGATTGGGATCATAGGAAGTGAAATTGGAACGATACCGAGAAGATTGGAATCAAACCAATAGGAATTGAAATTGGAACGATACAGAGAAGATTGGAATCAAACCAAAAGGAACTGAAATTGGAACGATACAGAGAAGATTGGGATCAAACCAAAAGGAACTTGAATTTTACGTTCCTTTTGTCGATCTGGCGCCAATTTTCTTGTTAGTGAACACCAATGCGGACTCCCACAGTACCCTCCCCAGGTAACCTCAGCCGTGAGACCCCTGGATGTCCACACTGAGATAGATATATCGATCTATAGATAAATCGCTATCTATCTATCTAGCTATCTATCTATCTATCTATCTATCTATACTAAAATTGGAACGATACAGAGAAGAATGGGATCAGACCAATAGGAACTGAAATTGGAACGATACAGTGAAGATTGGGATCATAGGAAGTGAAATTGGAACGATACAGTGAAGATTGGGATCATAGGAAGTGAAATTGGAACGATACAGAGAAGATTGGGATCATAGGAACTGAAATTGGAACGATACAGTGAAGATTGGGATCATAGGAAGTGAAATTGGAACGATACAGAGAAGATTGGGAACATAGGAACTGAAATTGGAACGATACAGAGAAGATTGGGATCATAGGAACTGAAATTGGAACGATACAGTGAAGATTGGGATCATAGGAAGTGAAATTGGAACGATACAGTGAAGATTGGGATCCTAGGAAGTGAAATTGGAACGATACAGAGAAGATTGGGAGGAACTGAAATTGGAACGATATAGAGAAGATTGGGAGCAAAGTTAGGAAGTGGAATTATGGCAACGAGGACTCCCACATATCCACCAATGCGCAACCGTGTGGCTCATGGATGTCCAGACTGATATAGCTAGATCGATCGATAGTAACCTACCTATCTATCTACCTATCTATCTACCTATCTATCTATCTATCTATCTATCTATCTATCAATCAATCAATCCAGGGTCAATTTTCTTGTTAGTGAACACCAATGCGTACTCCCACAGTACCCTCCCCAAGTAACCTCAACCGTGAGACTCATGGATGTCCAGACTGAGACCCTTATATATTTGGTCAAGCCAGGGTGCTCCTGTGTCAGCTTCTGCTACACATGAAGATTGGGATCATAGGAAGTGAAATTGGAACGATACCGAGAAGATTGGAATCAAACCAATAGGAAGTGAAATTGGAACGATACAGAGAAGATTGGAATCAAACCAAAAGGAACTGAAATTGGAACGATACAGAGAAGATTGGGATCAAACCAAAAGGAACTGGAATTTTACGTTCCTTTTGTCGATCTGGCGCCAATTTTCTTGTTAGTGAACACCAATGCGGACTCCCACAGTACCCTCCCCAGGTAACCTCAGCCGTGAGACCCCTGGATGTCCACACTGAGATAGATATATCGATCTATAGATAAATCGCTATCTATCTATCTATCTATCTATCTATCTATCTATCTATCTATCTATCTATCTATAATAAAATTGGAACGATACAGAGAAGAATGGGATCAGACCAATAGGAACTGAAATTGGAACGATACAGTGAAGATTGGGATCATAGGAAGTGAAATTGGAACGATACAGTGAAGATTGGGATCATAGGAAGTGAAATTGGAACGATACAGAGAAGATTGGGGTCATAGGAACTGAAATTGGAACGATACAGTGAAGATTGGGATCATAGGAAGTGAAATTGGAACGATACAGAGAAGATTGGGAACATAGGAACTGAAATTGGAACGATACAGAGAAGATTGGGATCATAGGAACTGAAATTGGAACGATACAGTGAAGATTGGGATCATAGGAAGTGAAATTGGAACGATACAGTGAAGATTGGGATCATAGGAAGTGAAATTGGAACGATACAGAGAAGATTGGGAGGAACTGAAATTGGAACGATATAGAGAAGATTGGGAGCAAAGTTAGGAAGTGGAATTATGGCAACGAGGACTCCCACATATCCACCAATGCGCAACCGTGTGGCTCATGGATGTCCAGACTGATATAGCTAGATCGATCGATAGTAACCTATCCATCCATCCATCCATCCATCCATCCAGGGTCAATTTTCTTGTTAGTGAACACCAATGCGTACTCCCACAGTACCCTCCCCAAGTAACCTCAACCGTGAGACTCATGGATGTCCAGACTGAGACCCTTATATATTTGGTCAAGCCAGGGTGCTCCTGTGTCAGCTTCTGCTACACATGAAGATTGGGATCATAGGAAGTGAAATTGGAACGATACCGAGAAGATTGGAATCAAACCAATAGGAAGTGAAATTGGAACGATACAGAGAAGATTGGAATCAAACCAAAAGGAACTGAAATTGGAACGATACAGAGAAGATTGGGATCAAACCGAAAGGAACTTGAATTTTACGTTCCTTTTGTCGATCTGGCGCCAATTTTCTTGTTAGTGAACACCAATGCGGACTCCCACAGTACCCTCCCCAGGTAACCTCAGCCGTGAGACCCCTGGATGTCCACACTGAGATAGATATATCGATCTATAGATAAATCGCTATCTATCTATCTATCTATCTATCTATCTATCTATCTATCTATCTATCTATCTATCTATCTATCTATCTGTACTAAAATTGGAACGATACAGAGAAGAATGGGATCAGACCAATAGGAACTGAAATTGGAACGATACAGTGAAGATTGGGATCATAGGAAGTGAAATTGGAACGATACAGTGAAGATTGGGATCATAGGAAGTGAAATTGGAACGATACAGAGAAGATTGGGATCATAGGAACTGAAATTGGAACGATACAGTGAAGATTGGGATCATAGGAAGTGAAATTGGAACGATACAGAGAAGATTGGGAACATAGGAACTGAAATTGGAACGATACAGAGAAGATTGGGATCATA